>NW_027141591.1:300000-487927 GCF_036365525.1 Heterodontus francisci
AGGGTTACACGGCATGCGGAAGGGGTTTCAGTGTGTGGGGAAGGTTTTCAGTGTGTGGGGATGTGTTTCAGTGTGTGGGGAAGGGGTTTCAGTGTGTGGGGATGTGTTTCAGTGCGTGGGGAAGGGGTTACAGTGTTTGGGGATGTGTTTCAGTGTGTGGGGAAGGGGTTTCAGTGTTTGGGGAAGTGTTTTACTGTGTGCGAAGGGGTTTCAGTGTGTGGGGAAATGGTTTCAGTGTGTGGGGAAGGTGTTTCAGTGTGTGTGGAAGGGGTTTCAGTCTGTGGGGAAGGGGTTTCAGTGTGTTGGGAAGGTGTTTCAGTGTGTGCAGAAGTGGTTTCAGTGCATGCGGAAGGTGTTTCAGTGTGTGGGGAAGGTGTTTCAGTGTGTGGGGAAGGGTTTCACTGAGTGCGGAAGGGGTTTCAGTGTGTGGGGAAGGTGTTTCAGTGTGTGCGGAAGGGGTTTCAATGAGTGCGGAAGGCGTTTCAGTGTGTGGGGAAGGGTTTTCAGTGAGTTGGGAAGGGGTTTCAGTGTGTGGGGAATGTGTTTCAGTGTGTGCGGAAGGGTTTCAGTGTGTGGGGAATGAGTTTCAGTGTGTGGTGAATGGGTTTCAGTCTGTGGGGAAGGGGTTTCAGTGTGTTGGGCAGGTGTTTCAGTGTGTGCGGAAGTGGTTTCAGTGTATGCGGAAGGTGTTTCAGTGTGTGGGGAAGGTGTTTCTGTGTGTGAGGAAGGGTTTCACTGAGTGCGGAAGGGGTTTCAGAGTGTGGGGAAGGTGTTTCAGTGTGTGCGGAAGGGGTTTCAATGAGTGCGGAAGGCGTTTCAGTGTGTGGGGAAGGGTTTTCAGTGAGTTGGGAAGGGGTTTCAGTGTGTGGGGAATGTGTTTCAGTGTGTGCGGAAGGGTTTCAGTGTGTGGGGAATGAGTTTCAGTGTGTGGTGAATGGGTTTCAGTGTTTGGGGAAGGGTTTCAGTCTGTGGGGAAGGGGTTTCAGTGTGTGGGGAAGGTGTTTCAGTGTGTGGGGAAGGTTCTTCAGCATGTGGGGAAGGTGTTTCTGTGTGTGGGGAAGGGGTTTCAGTGTGTGGGGTGGGTGTTTCAGTGTGTGGGGATGTGTTTCAATGTGTGGGCATGTGTTGCAGTGTGTGGGGAAGGGTTTCAAAGTGTGGGGAATGTGTTTCAGTGTGTGGGGATGGGTTTCTGTGTGTGGGGATGGGTTTCAGTGTGTGCGGAATGGGTTTCAGTGTGTGGGGAAGGTGCTTCAGTATGTGGGAAAGGTGTTTCAGTGTGTGGGGAAGGGGTTTCAGTGTGTGGGGAAGGGCTTTCAGTGTGTGGCGAAGGGTTTAACTGTCTGCAGAAAGGGTTTCAGTGTGTGGGGAAGGTGTTTCAGTGTGTGTGGAAGGTGTTTCAGTCTGTGGGGAAGGGGTTTCAGTGTGTGGGGAAGGGTTTCAGTGTGTGAGGAAGGGGTTTCAGTGAGTGGGGAAGGGTTTCAGTGTGTGGGGAAGGGGTTTCAGTGTGTGGGGAAGGGGCTTCAGTGTGTGGCGAAGGTGTTTCAGTGTGGGGGGAAGTGTTTCAGTGTGTGGGGAAGGATTACAGTGTGTGGGGACGGGGTTTCAGTGTGTGGGGAAGGGGTTTAAGTGTGTGGGGAAGGTTTTCAGTGTGTGGGGAAGGGTTTCACTGTGTGGGGATGGTGTTTCAGTGCGTGGGGAAGATGTTTCAGTGTGTGGGGAAGGGTTGCACTGTGTGGGGAAGGGGGTTTCAGTGTGTGGGGAAAGGGTTTCAGTGTGTGGGGAAGGTCTTTCAGTGTGTGGGGATGTGTTTCAGTGTGTGGGGAAGGGGCTTCAGTGTGTGGGAATGTGTTTCAGTGTGTGGGGAAGTGGTTTCAGTGTGTGGGGATGTGTTTCAGTGTGTGGGGAAGGGGTTTCAGTGTGTGGGGATGTGTTTCAGTGTGTGGGGAAGGGGATTCAGTGTGTCGGGACGGTGTTTCAGTGTGTGGGCAAGGGTAACAGTGTGTGGGGAGGGGGTTTCAGTGTGTGGGGAAGGGGTTTCAATGTGTGCAGAAGTTGTTTCAGTGTGTGGGGAAGGTGTTTCACTGTGTGGGGAAGGGGTTTCAGTGCGCGGGGCAGGTGATTCAGTGTGTGGGGAAGGGTTTCAGTGTGTGGAGAAGGTGTTTCAGTGTGTGGGGTTGTGTTTCAGTGTGTGGGGATGTGTTTCAGTGTGTGCGGAAGGGTTTCAGTGTGTGGGGAATGAGTTTCAGTGTGTGGTGAATGGGTTTCATTGTTTGGGGAAGGGTTTCAGTCTGTGTGGAAGGGGTTTCAGTGTGTGGGGAAGGTGTTTCAGTGTGTGGGGAAGGTTCTTCAGTGTGTGGGGAAGGTGTTTCTGTGTGTGGGGAAGGGGTTTCAGTGTGTGGGGTGGGTGTTTCAGTGTGTGGTGATGTTTCAATGTGTGGGCATGTGTTTCAGTGTGTGGGGAAGGGTTTCAATGTGTGGGGAATGTGTTTCAGTGTGTGGGGATGGGTTTCAGTGTGTGGGGATGGGTTTCAGTGTGTGCGGAATGGGTTTCAGTGTGTGGGGAAGTTGCTTCAGTATGTGGGAAAGGTGTTTCAGTGTGTGGGGAAGGGGTTTCAGTGTGTGGGGAAGGGCTTTCAGTGTGTGGGGAAGGGTTTAACTGTCTGCAGAAAGGGTTTCAGTGTGTGGGGAAGGTGTTTCAGTGTGTGTGGAAGGTATTTCAGTCTGTGGGGAAGGGGTTTCAGTGTGTGAGGAAGGGGTTTCAGTGAGTGGGGAAGGGTTTCAGTGTGTGGGGAAGGGGTTTCAGTGTGTGGCGAAGGTGTTTCAGTGTGGGGGGAAGTGTTTCAGTGTGTGGGGAAGGATTACAGTGTGTGGGGACGGGGTTTCAGTGTGTCGGGAAGGGGTTTAAG
Organism: Heterodontus francisci; assembly: GCF_036365525.1. Lineage (NCBI taxonomy): Eukaryota > Metazoa > Chordata > Chondrichthyes > Heterodontiformes > Heterodontidae > Heterodontus > Heterodontus francisci. Next base: position 302,907 of record NW_027141591.1, read on the forward strand.
TGTGTGGGGAAGGTTTTCAGTGTGTGGGGAAGGGTTTCAGTGTGTGGGGATGGTGTTTCAGTGTGTGGGGAAGATGTTTCAGTGTGTGGGGAAGGGTTTCACTGTGTGGGGAAGGGGTTTCAGTGTGTGGGGAAAGGGTTTCAGTGTGTGGGGAAGGTCTTTCAGTGTGTGGGGATGTGTTTCAGTGTGTGGGGAAGGGGCTTCAGTGTGTGGGGATGTGTTTCAGTGAGTGGGGAAGGGGTTTCAGTGTGTGGGGATGTGTTTCAGTGTGTGGGGAAGGTTTTCAGTGTGTGGGGAAGGGTTTCAGTGTGTGGGGATGGTGTTTCAGTGTGTGGGGAAGATGTTTCAGTGTGTGGGGAAGGGTTTCACTGTGTGGGGAGGGGGTTTCAGTGTGTGGGGAAGGGGTTTCAATGTGTGCAGAAGTTGTTTCAGTGTGTGGGGAAGGTGTTTCACTGTGTGGGGAAGGGGTTTCAGTGCGCGGGGCAGGTGATTCAGTGTGTGGGGAAGGGTTTCAGTGTGTGGAGAAGGTGTTTCAGTGTGTGGGGTTGTGTTTCAGTGTGTGGGGATGTGTTTCAGTGTGTGCGGAAGGGTTTCAGTGTGTGGGGAATGAGTTTCAGTGTGTGGTGAATGGGTTTCATTGTTTGGGGAAGGGTTTCAGTCTGTGTGGAAGGGGTTTCAGTGTGTGGGGAAGGTGTTTCAGTGTGTGGGGAAGGTTCTTCAGTGTGTGGGGAAGGTGTTTCTGTGTGTGGGGAAGGGGTTTCAGTGTGTGGGGTGGGTGTTTCAGTGTGTGGTGATGTTTCAATGTGTGGGCATGTGTTTCAGTGTGTGGGGAAGGGTTTCAAAGTGTGGGGAATGTGTTTCAGTGTGTGGGGATGGGTTTCAGTGTGTGGGGATGGGTTTCAGTGTGTGCGGAATGGGTTTCAGTGTGTGGGGAAGTTGCTTCAGTATGTGGGAAAGGTGTTTCAGTGTGTGGGGAAGGGGTTTCAGTGTGTGGGGAAGGGCTTTCAGTGTGTGGGGAAGGGTTTAACTGTCTGCAGAAAGGGTTTCAGTGTGTGGGGAAGGTGTTTCAGTGTGTGTGGAAGGTATTTCAGTCTGTGGGGAAGGGGTTTCAGTGTGTGAGGAAGGGGTTTCAGTGAGTGGGGAAGGGTTTCAGTGTGTGGGGAAGGGGTTTCAGTGTGTGGCGAAGGTGTTTCAGTGTGGGGGGAAGTGTTTCAGTGTGTGGGGAAGGATTACAGTGTGTGGGGACGGGGTTTCAGTGTGTCGGGAAGGGGTTTAAGTGTGTGGGGAAGGTTTTCAGTGTGTGGGGAAGGGTTTCAGTGTGTGGGGATGGTGTTTCAGTGTGTGGGGAAGATGTTTCAGTGTGTGGGGAAGGGTTTCACTGTGTGGGGAAGGGGTTTCAGTGTGTGGGGAAAGGGTTTCAGTGTGTGGGGAAGGTCTTTCAGTGTGTGGGGATGTGTTTCAGTGTGTGGGGAAGGGGCTTCAGTGTGTGGGGATGTGTTTCAGTGTGTGGGGAAGGGGTTTCAGTGTGTGGGGATGTGTTTCAGTGTGTGGGGAAGGGGTTTCAGTGTGTGGGGATGTGTTTCACTGTGTGGGGAAGGGGTTTCAGAGTGTCGGGACGGGGTTTCAGTGTGTGGGCAAGGGTTACAGTTTGTGGGGAGGGGGTTTCAGTGTGTGGGGAAGGGGTTTCAATGTGTGCAGAAGTTGTTTCAGTGTGTGGGGAAGGTGTTTCACTGTGTGGGGAAGGGGTTTCAGTGCGCGGGGAAGGTGTTTCAGTGTATGGGGAACGTATTTCAGTGTTTGGGGAAGGTGTTTCAGTGTGTGGGGAAGGTGATTCAGTGTGTGGGGAAGGGTTTCAGTGTGTGGAGAAGGTGTTTCAGTGTGTGGGGTTGTGTTTCAGTGTGTGGGGATGTGTTCCAGTGTGTGGGGAAGGGTTTCAGTGTGTGGGGATGTGTTTCAGTGTGTGGGGAAGGTGTCTCAGTGTGTGGGGAAGGGTTTCACTGTGTGCGGAAGGGGTTTCAGTGTGTGGGGAAGGGGTTTCAGTGTGTGGGGTATGTGTTTCAGTGTGTGGGGATGTGTTTCAGTGTGTGGGGAACGGTTTCAGTGTGTGGGGAAGGTGTTTCAGTGTGTGGGGATGGGTTTCATTGTGTGGTGAAGGTGTTTCAGTGTGTGGGGAAGGTGTTTCAGTGTGTGCAGAAGGGGTTTCAGTCTGTGGGAAAGGGGATTCAGAGGGTGAGGATGGGGTTTCAGTGTGTGGGGAAGGTGTTTCAGTGTGTGCGGAGGGGTTTCAGTCTGTGCGGATGGGGTTTCAGTGTGTGGGGAAGGGGTTTCAGTGTGTGGGGAAGGTGTTTCAGTGTGTGTGTGAGGGGTTTCAGTATGTGGGGAAGGGGTTTCTGTGTGTGCGGAAGGGGTTTCAGTGTGTGGGGAAGGGGTTTCAGTGTGTGAGGATGTGTTTCAGTGTGTGGGGAAGGGGTTTCCGTGTGTGGGGAAGGGTTACACAGTGTGCGGAAGGGGTTTCAGTGTGTGGGGAAGGTTTTCAGTGTGTGGGGATGTGTTTCAGTGTGTGGGGAAGGGGTTTCAGTGTGTGGGGATGTGTTTCAGTGCGTGGGGAAGGGGTTTCAGTGTTTGGGGATGTGTTTCAGTGTGTGGGGAAGGGGTTTCACTGTTTGGGGAAGTGTTTCACTGTGTGCGAAGGGGTTTCAGTGTGTGGGGAAATGGTTTCAGTGTGTAGGGAATGTGTTTCAGTGTGTGTGGAAGGGGTTTCAGTCTGTGGGGAAGGGGTTTCAGTGTGTTGGGAAGGTGTTTCAGTCTGTGCGGAAGTGGTTTCAGTGTATGCGGAAGGTTTTTCAGTGTGTGGGGCAGGGTTTCACTGAGTGCGGAAGGTGTTTCAGTGTGTGGGGAAGGGGTTTCAGTGTGTGGGGAAGTTGTTTCAGTATCTGCGGAAGGGGTTTCAGAGTGTGGGGAAGGGGTTTCAGTGTGTGGGGAAGGTGTTTCAGTGTGTGCGGAAGGGGTTTCAATGAGTGGGGAAGGGGTTTCAGTGTGTGGGGAAGGTGTTTCAGTGTGTGGGGAAGGGTTTCACTGAGTGCGGAAGGGGTTTCAGTGTGTGGGGAAGGGGTTTCAGTGTGTGGGGAAGTTGTTTCAGTATCTGCGGAAGGGGTTTCAGAGTGTGGGGAAGGGGTTTCAGTGTGTGGGGAAGGTGTTTCAGTGTGTGCGGAAGGGGTTTCAATGAGTGGGGAAGGGGTTTCAGTGTGTGGGGAAGGTGTTTCAGTGTGTGGGGAAGGGTTTCACTGAGTGCGGAAGGGGTTTCAGTGTGTGGGGAAGGGGTTTCAGTGTGTGGGGAAGTTGTTTCAGTATCTGCGGAAGGGGTTTCAGAGTGTGGGGAAGGGGTTTCAGTGTGTGGGGAAGGTGTTTCAGTGTGTGCGGAAGGGGTTTCAATGAGTGGGGAAGGGGTTTCAGTGTGTGGGGAAGGTGTTTCAGTCTGTGGGGAAGGGTTTCACTGAGTGCGGAAGGGGTTTCAGTGTGTGGGGAAGGGGTTTCAGTGTGTGGGGAAGTTGTTTCAGTATCTGCGGAAGGGGTTTCAGAGTGTGGGGAAGGGGTTTCAGTGTGTGGGGAAGGTGTTTCAGTGTGTGCGGAAGGGGTTTCCATGAGTGGGGAAGGGGTTTCTGTGTGTGGGGATGTGTTTCAGTGTGTGCAGAAGGGGTTTCAGTGTGTGTGGAAGGGGTTTCAGTGTGTGGGGAAGGGGTTTCAGTGTGTGGGGAAGGTGTTTCAGTGTGTGCGGAAGGGGTTTCAGTGTGTGGGGAAGGGGTTTCAGTGTGTGAGGATGTGTTTCAGTGTGTGGGGAAGGGGTTTCAGTGTGTGGGAAAGGGTTACACGGCATGCGGAAGGGGTTTCAGTGTGTGGGGAAGGTTTTCAGTGTGTGGGGATGTGTTTCAGTGTGTGGGGAAGGGGTTTCAGTGTGTGGGGATGTGTTTCATTGCGTGGGGAAGGGGTTACAGTGTTTGGGGATGTGTTTCAGTGTGTGGGGAAGGGGTTTCAGTGTTTGGGGAAGTGTTTTAATGTGTGCGAAGGGGTTTCAGTGTGTGGGGAAATGGTTTCAGTGTGTGGGGAAGGTGTTTCAGTGTGTGTGGAAGGGGTTTCAGTCTGTGGGGAAGGGGTTTCAGTGTGTGGGGAAGCGGCTTCAGTGTGTGGGGAAGTGTTTCAGTGAGTGGGGAAGGATTACAGTGCGTGGGGACTTGGTTTCAGTGTGTGGGGAAGGGGTTTCAGTGTGTGGGGAAGGGTTTCAGTGTGTGCGGAAGGGGTTTCAGTGTGTGGGGAAGGGTTTCAGTGTGTGGGGAAGGTGTTTCAGTGTGTGGGGAAGGGGTTTCAGTGTGTGGGGAAGGGTTTCTCTGTATGGGGAAGGTGTTTCAGTGTGTGGGGAAGGGGTTTCAGTGTATGTGGAAGGTGTTTCAGTGAGTGGTGAAGGGGTTTCAGTGTGTGGGGAAGGTGTTTTAGTGGGTGGGGTAGGGGTTTCACAGTGTGGGGAAGGGCTTCAGTGTGTGGGGAAGGGATTTCAGTGTGTGGGGAAGGTTTTTCAGTGAGTGGGGAAGTTGTTTCAGTGCGTGGGGATGTGCTTCAGTGTGTGGGGAAGCGGTTTCAGTGTGTGGGGAAGGGTTTCAGTGTGTGGGGAATGTGCTTCAGTGTGTGGGGATGGGTTTCATTGTGTGGGGATGGGGTTACAGTGTGTGGGGAAGTGGTTTTAGTGTGTTGGGAAGGTGTTTCAGTGAGTGGGGAAGGATTTTCAGAGTGTGGGGAAGGGTTTCACTGTGTGCGATGGGGTATCAGTGTGTGGGGAAGGGGTTTCAGTGTGTGGGGAATGGGTTTAAGTGTGTGGGGAAGGGTTTCAGTCTGTGCGGAAGGGGTTTCATAGTGTGGGGAAGGGTTTCAGTGTGTGGGGAAGCTGTTTCATTGTGTGGGGTAGGGGTTTCAGTGTGCGGGGAAGGTTTTCACTGAACGCGGAAGGGGTTTCAGTGTGTTTGGAAGGGGTTTCAGTGTGTGGGGATGGTGTTTCAGTGTGTGGGGATGTGTTTCAGTGTGTGACAAATGTGTTACAGTGTGTGGGGAAGGGTTTCACTGTGTGTGGATGGGGTTTCAGTGTGTGGGGAAGGTGTTTCAGTGTGTGTGGAAGGGGTTTCAGTGTGTGGGGAAGTGGTTTCAGTGTGTGAGGATGGGGATTTAGTGTGTGGGGAATGTGTTTCAGTGTGGGCGGAAGGGGTTTCAGTGTGTGCGGAAGGTGTTTCAGTGTGTGGGGAAGGGAAATACAGTTTCTGGGGAAGGTGTTTCATTGTGTGCGGAAGGGGTTTCAGTGTGTGGGGAAGGGGTTTCAGTGAGTGGGGCTGGGGTTTCAGTGTGTGGGGAAGGTGTTTCAGTGTGTGTGTGGATGGGTTTCAGTGTGTGGGGATGGGGTTTCAGTGTGTGAGGATGGATTTCAGTGTGTGCAGAAGGTGTTTCAGTGTGTGGGGACGGGGTTTCAGTGTTTGGGGAAGGGGTATCAGTGTGTGGGGAAGTTGTTTCAGTGTGTGGGGATGGGTTTTAGTGTGTGGGGAAGGAGTTTCAGTGTGTGGGGAAGGGGTTTCAGTCTGTGCAGAAGGGGTTTCAGTGTGTGAGGAAGGGGTATCAGTGTGTGGGGAAGGTGTTTCAGTGTGTGGGGATGGGTTGCAGTGTGTGGGGAAGGTGTTTCACTGTGTGGGGAAGGGGTTTCAGCATGTGTGGAAGGGGTTTCAGTGTGTGGGGAAGGGGTTTAAGTGTGTGGGGAAGGTTTTCAGTGTGTGGGGAAGGGTTGCAGTGTGTGGGGATGGTGTTTCAGTGCGTGGGGAAGATGTTTCAGTGTGTGGGGAAGGGTTTCACTGTGTGGGGAAGGGGTTTCAGTGTGTGGGGAAAGGTTTTCAGTGTGTGGGGAAGGTCTTTCAGTGTGTGGGGATGTGTTTCAGTGTGTGGGGAAGGGGCTGCAGTGTGTGGGGATGTGTTTCAGTGTGTGGGGAAGTGGTTTCAGTGTGTGGGGATGTGTTTCAGTGTGTGGGGAAGGGGTTTCAGTGTGTGGGGATGTGTTTCAGTGTGTGGGGAAGGGGTTTCAGTGTGTCGGGACGGTGTTTCAGTGTGTGGGCAAGGGTAACTGTGTGTGGGGAGGGGGTTTCAGTGTGTGGGGAAGGGGTTTCAATGTGTGCAGAAGTTGTTTCAGTGTGTGGGGAAGGTGTTTCACTGTGTGGGGAAGGGGTTTCAGTGCGCGGGGAAGGTGATTCAGTGTGTGGGGAAGGGTTTCAGTGTGTGGAGAAGGTGTTTCAGTGTGTGGGGTTGTGTTTCAGTGTGCGGGGATGTGTTTCAGTGTGTGCAGAAGGGTTTCAGTGTGTGGGGAATGAGTTTCAGTGTGTGGTGAATGGGTTTCAGTGTTTGGGGAAGGGTTTCAGTCTGTGGGGAAGGGGTTTCAGTGTGTGGGGAAGGTGTTTCAGTGTGTGGGGAAGGTTCTTCAGTGTGTGGGGAAGGTGTTTCTGTGTGTGGGGAAGGGGTTTCAGTGTGTGGGGTGGGTGTTTCAGTGTGTGGGGATGTGTTTCAATGTGTGGGCATGTGTTTCAGTGTGTGGGGAAGGTTTTTAAAGTGTGGGGATGGGTTTCAGTGTGTGGGGATGGGTTTCAGTGTGTGCGGAATGGGTTTCAGTGTGTGGGGAAGGTGCTTCAGTATGTGGGAAAGGTGTTTCAGTGTGTGGGGAAGGGGTTTCAGTGTGTGGGGAAGGGCTTTCAGTGTGTGGGGAAGGGTTCAACTGTCTGCAGAAAGGGTTTCAGTGTGTGGGGAGGGTGTTTCAGTGTGTGTGGAAGGTATTTCAGTCTGTGGGGAAGTGGTTTCAGTGTGTGAGGAAGGGGTTTCAGTGAGTGGGGAAGGGTTTCAGTGTGTGGGGAAGGGGTTTCAGTGTGTGGCGAAGGTATTTCAGTGTGGGGGGAAGTGTTTCAGTGTGTGGGGAAGGATTACAGTGTGTGGGGACGGGGTTTCAGTGTGTCGGGAAGGGGTTTAAGTGTGTGGGGAAGGTTTTCAGTGTGTGGGGAAGGGTTTCAGTGTGTGGGGATGGTGTTTCAGTGTGTGGGGAAGATGTTTCAGTGTGTGGGGAAGGGTTTCACTGTGTGGGGAAGGGGTTTCAGTGTGTGGGGAAAGGGTTTCAGTGTGTGGGGAAGGTCTTTCAGTGTGTGGAGATGTGTTTCAGTGTGTGGGGAAGGGGCTTCAGTGTGTGGGGATGTGTTTCAGTGTGTGGGGAAGGGGTTTCAGTGTGTGGGGATGTGTTTCAGTGTGTGGGGAAGGGGTTTCAGAGTGTCGGGACGGGGTTTCAGTGTGTGGGCAAGGGTTACAGTGTGTGGGGAGGGGGTTTCAGTGTGTGGGGAAGGGGTTTCAATGTGTGCAGAAGTTGTTTCAGTGTGTGGGGAAGGTGTTTCACTGTGTGGGGAAGGGGTTTCAGTGCGCGGGGAAGGTGTTTCAGTGTGTGGGGAACGTATTTCAGTGTGTGGGGAAGGTGTTTCAGTGTGTGGGGAAGGTGATTCAGTGTGTGGGGAAGGGTTTCAGTGTGTGGAGAAGGTTTTCCAGTGTGTGGGGTTGTGTTTCAGTGTGTGGGGATGTGTTCCAGTGTGTGGGGAAGGGTTTCAGTGTGTGGGGATGTGTTTCAGTGTGTGGGGAAGGTGTTTCAGTGTGTGGGGAAGGGTTTCACTGTGTGCGGAAGGGGTTTCAGTGTGTGGGGAAGGGGTTTCAGTGTGTGGGGAATGTGTTTCAGTGTGTGGGGATGTGTTTCAGTGTGTGGGGAACGGTTTCAGTGTGTGGGGAAGGTGTTTCAGTGTGTGGGGATGGGTTTCAGTGTGTGGTGAAGGTGTTTCAGTGTGTGGGGAAGGTGTTTCAGTGTCTGCAGAAGGGGTATCAGTCTGTGGGGAAGGGGATTCAGAGTGTGGGGAAGGGGTTTCAGTGTGTGGGGAAGGTGTTTCAGTGTGTGCGGAGGGGTTTCAGTCTGTGCGGATGGGGTTTCAGTGTGTGGGGAAGGGGTTTCAGTGTGTGGGGAAGGTGTTTCAGTGTGTGTGTAAGGGGTTTCAGTGTGTGGGGAAGGGGTTTCTGTGTGTGCGGAAGGGGTTTCAGTGTGTGGGGAAGGGGTTTCAGTGTGTGAGGATGTGTTTCAGTGTGTGGGGAAGGGGTTTCCGTGTGTGGGGAAGGGTTACACAGTGTGCGGAAGGGGTTTCAGTGTGTGGGGAAGGTTTTCAGTGTGTGGGGATGTGTTTCAGTGTGTGGGGAAGGGGTTTCAGTGTGTGGGGATGTGTTTCAGTGCGTGGGGAAGGGGTTTCAGTGTTTGGGGATGTGTTTCAGTGTGTGGGGAAGGGGTTTCAGTGTTTGGGGAAGTGTTTCACTGTGTGCGAAGAGGTTTCAGTGTGTGGGGAAATGGTTTCAGTGTGTGGGGAATGTGTTTCAGTGTGTGTGGAAGGGGTTTCAGTCTGTGGGGAAGGGGTTTCAGTGTGTTGGGAAGGTGTTTCAGTCTGTGCGGAAGTGGTTTCAGTGTATGCGGAAGGTTTTTCAGTGTGTGGGGCAGGGTTTCACTGAGTGCGGAAGGGGTTTCAGTGTGTGGGGAAGGGGTTTCATTGTGTGGGGAAGTTGTTTCAGTATCTGTGGAAGGGGTTTCAGAGTGTGGGGAAGGGGTTTCAGTGTGTGGGGAAGGTGTTTCAGTGTGTGCGGAAGGGGTTTCAATGAGTGGGGAAGGTGTTTCAGTGTGTGGGGAAGGGTTTCACTGAGTGCGGAAGGGGTTTCAGTGTGTGGGGAAGGGGTTTCAGTGTGTGGGGAAGTTGTTTCAGTATCTGCGGAAGGGGTTTCAGAGTGTGGGGAAGGGGTTTCAGTGTGTGGGGAAGGTGTTTCAGTGTGTGCGGAAGGGGTTTCCATGAGTGGGGAAGGGGTTTCTGTGTGTGGGGATGTGTTTCAGTGTGTGATAAGGGGTTTCAGTGTGTGGGGAAGGGGTTTCAGTGTGTGGGGAAGGGGTTTCAGTGTGTGGGGAAGCGGCTTCAGTGTGTGGGGAAGTGTTTCAGTGAGTGGGGAAGGATTACAGTGCGTGGGGACTTGGTTTCAGTGTGTGGGGAAGGGGTTTCAGTGTGTGGGGAAGGGTTTCAGTGTGTGCGGAAGGGGTTTCAGTGTGTGGGGAAGGGTTTCAGTGTGTGGGGAAGGTGTTTCAGTGTGTGGGGAAGGGGTTTCAGTGTGTGGGGAAGGGTTTCTCTGTATGGGGAAAGTGTTTCAGTGTGTGGGGAAGGGGTTTCAGTGTATGTGGAAGGTGTTTCAGTGAGTGGTGAAGGGGTTTCAGTGTGTGGGGAAGGTGTTTTAGTGGGTGGGGTAGGGGTTTCACAGTGTGGGGAAGGGTTTCAGTGTGTGGGGAAGGGGTTTCAGTGTGTGGGGATGTGTTTCAGTGTGTGGGGAAGGGGTTTCAGAGTGTCGGGACGGGGTTTCAGTGTGTGGGCAAGGGTTACAGTGTGTGGGGAGGGGGTTTCAGTGTGTGGGGAAGGGGTTTCAATGTGTGCAGAAGTTGTTTCAGTGTGTGGGGAAGGTGTTTCACTGTGTGGGGAAGGGGTTTCAGTGCGCGGGGAAGGTGTTTCAGTGTGTGGGGAACGTATTTCAGTGTGTGGGGAAGGTGTTTCAGTGTGTGGGGAAGGTGATTCAGTGTGTGGGGAAGGGTTTCAGTGTGTGGAGAAGGTTTCCCAGTGTGTGGGGTTGTGTTTCAGTGTGTGGGGATGTGTTCCAGTGTGTGGGGAAGGGTTTCAGTGTGTGGGGATGTGTTTCAGTGTGTGGGGAAGGTGTTTCAGTGTGTGGGGAAGGGTTTCACTGTGTGCGGAAGGGGTTTCAGTGTGTGGGGAAGGGGTTTCAGTGTGTGGGGAATGTGTTTCAGTGTGTGGGGATGGGTTTCAGTGTGTGGTGAAGGTGTTTCAGTGTGTGGGGAAGGTGTTTCAGTGTCTGCAGAAGGGGTATCAGTCTGTGGGGAAGGGGATTCAGAGTGTGGGGAAGGGGTTTCAGTGTGTGGGGAAGGTGTTTCAGTGTGTGCGGAGGGGTTTCAGTCTGTGCGGATGGGGTTTCAGTGTGTGGGGAAGGGGTTTCAGTGTGTGGGGAAGGTGTTTCAGTGTGTGTGTAAGGGGTTTCAGTGTGTGGGGAAGGGGTTTCTGTGTGTGCGGAAGGGGTTTCAGTGTGTGGGGAAGGGGTTTCAGTGTGTGAGGATGTGTTTCAGTGTGTGGGGAAGGGGTTTCCGTGTGTGGGGAAGGGTTACACAGTGTGCGGAAGGGGTTTCAGTGTGTGGGGAAGGTTTTCAGTGTGTGGGGATGTGTTTCAGTGTGTGGGGAAGGGGTTTCAGTGTGTGGGGATGTGTTTCAGTGCGTGGGGAAGGGGTTTCAGTGTTTGGGGATGTGTTTCAGTGTGTGGGGAAGGGGTTTCAGTGTTTGGGGAAGTGTTTCACTGTGTGCGAAGAGGTTTCAGTGTGTGGGGAAATGGTTTCAGTGTGTGGGGAATGTGTTTCAGTGTGTGTGGAAGGGGTTTCAGTCTGTGGGGAAGGGGTTTCAGTGTGTTGGGAAGGTGTTTCAGTCTGTGCGGAAGTGGTTTCAGTGTATGCGGAAGGTTTTTCAGTGTGTGGGGCAGGGTTTCACTGAGTGCGGAAGGGGTTTCAGTGTGTGGGGAAGGGGTTTCATTGTGTGGGGAAGTTGTTTCAGTATCTGTGGAAGGGGTTTCAGAGTGTGGGGAAGGGGTTTCAGTGTGTGGGGAAGGTGTTTCAGTGTGTGCGGAAGGGGTTTCAATGAGTGGGGAAGGTGTTTCAGTGTGTGGGGAAGGGTTTCACTGAGTGCGGAAGGGGTTTCAGTGTGTGGGGAAGGGGTTTCAGTGTGTGGGGAAGTTGTTTCAGTATCTGCGGAAGGGGTTTCAGAGTGTGGGGAAGGGGTTTCAGTGTGTGGGGAAGGTGTTTCAGTGTGTGCGGAAGGGGTTTCCATGAGTGGGGAAGGGGTTTCTGTGTGTGGGGATGTGTTTCAGTGTGTGATAAGGGGTTTCAGTGTGTGGGGAAGGGGTTTCAGTGTGTGGGGAAGGGGTTTCAGTGTGTGGGGAAGCGGCTTCAGTGTGTGGGGAAGTGTTTCAGTGAGTGGGGAAGGATTACAGTGCGTGGGGACTTGGTTTCAGTGTGTGGGGAAGGGGTTTCAGTGTGTGGGGAAGGGTTTCAGTGTGTGCGGAAGGGGTTTCAGTGTGTGGGGAAGGGTTTCAGTGTGTGGGGAAGGTGTTTCAGTGTGTGGGGAAGGGGTTTCAGTGTGTGGGGAAGGGTTTCTCTGTATGGGGAAGGTGTTTCAGTGTGTGGGGAAGGGGTTTCAGTGTATGTGGAAGGTGTTTCAGTGAGTGGTGAAGGGGTTTCAGTGTGTGGGGAAGGTGTTTTAGTGGGTGGGGTAGGGGTTTCACAGTGTGGGGAAGGGTTTCAGTGTGTGGGGAAGGGATTTCAGTTTGTGGGGAAGGTTTTTCAGTGAGTGGGGAAGTTGTTTCAGTGCGTGGGGATGTGCTTCAGTGTGTGGGGAAGCGGTTTCAGTGTGTGGGGAAGGGTTTCAGTGTGTGGGGAATGTGCTTCAGTGTGTGGGGATGGGTTTCAGTGTGTGGGGATGGGGTTACAGTGTGTGGGGAAGTGGTTTTAGTGTGTTGGGAAGGTGTTTCAGTGAGTGGGGAAGGATTTTCAGAGTGTGGGGAAGGGTTTCACTGTGTGCGATGGGGTATCAGTGTGTGGGGAAGGGGTTTCAGTCTGTGGGGAATGGGTTTAAGTGTGTGGGGAAGGGTTTCAGTCAGTGCGGAAGGGGTTTCATAGTGTGGGGAAGGGTTTCAGTGTGTGGGGAAGCTGTTTCAGTGTGTGGGGAAGGGGTTTCAGTGTGCGGGGAAGGTTTTCACTGAACGCGGAAGGGGTTTCAGTGTGTTTGGAAGGGGTTTCAGTGTGTGGGGATGGTGTTTCAGTGTGTGGGGATGTGTTTCAGTGTGTGGGGAAGGGGTTACAGTGTGTGGGGAAGGGTTTCACTGTGTGTGGATGGGGTTTCAGTGTGTGGGGAAGGTGTTTCAGTGTGTGTGGAAGGGGTTTCAGTGTGTGGGGAAGTGGTTTCAGTGTGTGAGGATGGGGATTTAGTGTGTGGGGAATGTGTTTCAGTGTGGGCGGAAGGGGTTTCAGTGTGTGCGGAAGGTGTTTCAGTGTGTGGGGAAGGGAAATACAGTTTCTGGGGAAGGTGTTTCATTGTGTGCGGAAGGGGTTTCAGTGTGTGGGGAAGGGGTTTCAGTGTGTGGGGCTGGGGTTTCAGTGTGTGGGGAAGGTGTTTCAGTGTGTGTGTGGATGGGTTTCAGTGTGTGGGGATGGGGTTTCAGTGTGTGAGGATGGATTTCAGTGTGTGCAGAAGGTGTTTCAGTGTGTGGGGACGGGGTTTCAGTGTTTGGGGAAGGGGTATCAGTGTGTGGGGAAGTTGTTTCAGTGTGTGGGGATGGGTTTTAGTGTGTGGGGAAGGAGTTTCAGTGTGTGGGGAAGGGGTTTCAGTCTGTGCAGAAGGGGTTTCAGTGTGTGGGGAAGGGGTATCAGTGTGTGGGGAAGGTGTTTCAGTGTGTGGGGATGGGTTGCAGTGTGTGGGGAAGGTGTTTCACTGTGTGGGGAAGGGGTTTCAGTATGTGTAGAAGGGGTTTCAGTGTGTGGGGAAGGGTTTCAGTGTGTGGCAAAGGGGTTTCAGTGTGTGGGGAAGTGGTTTCAGTGTGTGGGGAAGGGTTTCCGTGTGTGGGGAAGGGGTTACAGTGTGTGGGGAAGGGTTTCACTGTGTGTGGATGGGGTTTCAGTGTGTGGGGAAGGTGTTTCAGTGTGTGTGGAAGGGGTTTCAGTGTGTGGGGAAGTGGTTTCAGTGTGTGAGGATGGGGATTTAGTGTGTGGGGAATGTGTTTCAGTGTGGGCGGAAGGGGTTTCAGTGTGTGCGGAAGGTGTTTCAGTGTGTGGGGAAGGGAAATACAGTTTCTGGGGAAGGTGTTTCATTGTGTGCGGAAGGGGTTTCAGTGTGTGGGGAAGGGGTTTCAGTGTGTGGGGCTGGGGTTTCAGTGTGTGGGGAAGGTGTTTCAGTGTGTGTGTGGATGGGTTTCAGTGTGTGGGGATGGGGTTTCAGTGTGTGAGGATGGATTTCAGTGTGTGCAGAAGGTGTTTCAGTGTGTGGGGACGGGGTTTCAGTGTTTGGGGAAGGGGTATCAGTGTGTGGGGAAGTTGTTTCAGTGTGTGGGGATGGGTTTTAGTGTGTGGGGAAGGAGTTTCAGTGTGTGGGGAAGGGGTTTCAGTCTGTGCAGAAGGGGTTTCAGTGTGTGGGGAAGGGGTATCAGTGTGTGGGGAAGGTGTTTCAGTGTGTGGGGATGGGTTGCAGTGTGTGGGGAAGGTGTTTCACTGTGTGGGGAAGGGGTTTCAGTATGTGTAGAAGGGGTTTCAGTGTGTGGGGAAGGGTTTCAGTGTGTGGCGAAGGGGTTTCAGTGTGTGGGGAAGTGGTTTCAGTGTGTGGGGAAGGGTTTCCGTGTGTGGGGAAGGGGTTACAGTGTGTGGGGAAGGGTTTCACTGTGTGTGGATGGGGTTTCAGTGTGTGGGGAAGGTGTTTCAGTGTGTGTGGAAGGGGTTTCAGTGTGTGGGGAAGTGGTTTCAGTGTGTGAGGATGGGGATTTACTGTGTGGGGAATGTGTTTCAGTGTGGGCGGAAGGGGTTTCAGTGTGTGCGGAAGGTGTTTCAGTGTGTGGGGAAGGGAAATACAGTTTCTGGGGAAGGTGTTTCATTGTGTGCGGAAGGGGTTTCAGTGTGTGGGGAAGGGGTTTCAGTGTGTGGGAAAGGTGTTTCAGTGTTTGGGGAAGGTGTTTCAGTGTGTGGGGAAGGGGTTTCAGTGTGTGGGGAAGGGTTTCAGTGTGTGGTGAAGGGGTTTCAGTGTGTGGGGAAGTGGTTTCAGTGTGTGGGGAAGGGTTTCAGTGTGTGGGGAAGGGGTTTCAGAGTGAGGGGAAGGTCTTTCCGTGTGTGGGGATGGGTTTCAGTGTGTGGGGAAGGGGTTTCAGTTTGTGGGGATGGCTTTCAGTGAGTGGGGAAGGGGTTTCAGTGTGTGGGGCTGGGGTTTCAGTGTGTGGGGAAGGTGTTTCAATGTGTGGGGAAGGGGTATCAGTGTGTGGGGAAGGTGTTTCAGTGTGTGTGGATGGGTTGCAGTGTGTGGGGAAGGTGTTTCAGTATGTAGCGAAGGGGTTTCAGTGTGTGGGGAAGTGGTTTCAGTGTGTGGGGAAGGGTTTCCGTGTGTGGGGAAGGGGTTTCAGTGTGTGGGGAAGGGGTTTCAGTGTGTGGGGAAGCGGCTTCAGTGTGTGGGGATGTGTTTCAGTGTGTGGGGAAGGGGTTTCAGTGTGTCGGGACGGTGTTTCAGTGTGTGGGCAAGGGTAACAGTGTGTGGGGAGGGGGTTTCAGTGTGTGGGGAAGGGGTTTCAATGTGTGCAGAAGTTGTTTCAGTGTGTGGGGAAGGTGTTTCACTGTGTGGGGAAGGGGTTTCAGTGCGCGGGGAAGGTCATTCAGTGTGTGGGGAAGGGTTTCAGTGTGTGGAGAAGGTGTTTCAGTGTGTGGGGTTGTGTTTCAGTGTGCGGGGATGTGTTTCAGTGTGTGCAGAAGGGTTTCAGTGTGTGGGGAATGAGTTTCAGTGTGTGGTGAATGGGTTTCAGTGTTTGGGGAAGGGTTTCAGTCTGTGGGGAAGGGGTTTCAGTGTGTGGGGAAGGTGTTTCAGTGTGTGGGGAAGGTTCTTCAGTGTGTGGGGAAGGTGTTTCTGTGTGTGGGGAAGGGGTTTCAGTGTGTGGGGTGGGTGTTTCAGTGTGTGGGGATGTGTTTCAATGTGTGGGCATGTGTTTCAGTGTGTGGGGAAGGTTTTTAAAGTGTGGGGATGGGTTTCAGTGTGTGGGGATGGGTTTCAGTGTGTGCGGAATGGGTTTCAGTGTGTGGGGAAGGTGCTTCAGTATGTGGGAAAGGTGTTTCAGTGTGTGGGGAAGGGGTTTCAGTGTGTGGGGAAGGGCTTTCAGTGTGTGGGGAAGGGTTCAACTGTCTGCAGAAAGGGTTTCAGTGTGTGGGGAGGGTGTTTCAGTGTGTGTGGAAGGTATTTCAGTCTGTGGGGAAGTGGTTTCAGTGTGTGAGGAAGGGGTTTCAGTGAGTGGGGAAGGGTTTCAGTGTGTGGGGAAGGGGTTTCAGTGTGTGGCGAAGGTGTTTCAGTGTGGGGGGAAGTGTTTCAGTGTGTGGGGAAGGATTACAGTGTGTGGGGACGGGGTTTCAGTGTGTCGGGAAGGGGTTTAAGTGTGTGGGGAAGGTTTTCAGTGTGTGGGGAAGGGTTTCAGTGTGTGGGGATGGTGTTTCAGTGTGTGGGGAAGATGTTTCAGTGTGTGGGGAAGGGTTTCACTGTGTGGGGAAGGGGTTTCAGTGTGTGGGGAAAGGGTTTCAGTGTGTGGGGAAGGTCTTTCAGTGTGTGGAGATGTGTTTCAGTGTGTGGGGAAGGGGCTTCAGTGTGTGGGGATGTGTTTCAGTGTGTGGGGAAGGGGTTTCAGTGTGTGGGGATGTGTTTCAGTGTGTGGGGAAGGGGTTTCAGAGTGTCGGGACGGGGTTTCAGTGTGTGGGCAAGGGTTACAGTGTGTGGGGAGGGGGTTTCAGTGTGTGGGGAAGGGGTTTCAATGTGTGCAGAAGTTGTTTCAGTGTGTGGGGAAGGTGTTTCACTGTGTGGGGAAGGGGTTTCAGTGCGCGGGGAAGGTGTTTCAGTGTGTGGGGAACGTATTTCAGTGTGTGGGGAAGGTGTTTCAGTGTGTGGGGAAGGTGATTCAGTGTGTGGGGAAGGGTTTCAGTGTGTGGAGAAGGTTTTCCAGTGTGTGGGGTTGTGTTTCAGTGTGTGGGGATGTGTTCCAGTGTGTGGGGAAGGGTTTCAGTGTGTGGGGATGTGTTTCAGTGTGTGGGGAAGGTGTTTCAGTGTGTGGGGAAGGGTTTCACTGTGTGCGGAAGGGGTTTCAGTGTGTGGGGAAGGGGTTTCAGTGTGTGGGGAATGTGTTTCAGTGTGTGGGGATGTGTTTCAGTGTGTGGGGAACGGTTTCAGTGTGTGGGGAAGGTGTTTCAGTGTGTGGGGATGGGTTTCAGTGTGTGGTGAAGGTGTTTCAGTGTGTGGGGAAGGTGTTTCAGTGTCTGCAGAAGGGGTATCAGTCTGTGGGGAAGGGGATTCAGAGTGTGGGGAAGGGGTTTCAGTGTGTGGGGAAGGTGTTTCAGTGTGTGCGGAGGGGTTTCAGTCTGTGCGGATGGGGTTTCAGTGTGTGGGGAAGGGGTTTCAGTGTGTGGGGAAGGTGTTTCAGTGTGTGTGTAAGGGGTTTCAGTGTGTGGGGAAGGGGTTTCTGTGTGTGCGGAAGGGGTTTCAGTGTGTGGGGAAGGGGTTTCAGTGTGTGAGGATGTGTTTCAGTGTGTGGGGAAGGGGTTTCCGTGTGTGGGGAAGGGTTACACAGTGTGCGGAAGGGGTTTCAGTGTGTGGGGAAGGTTTTCAGTGTGTGGGGATGTGTTTCAGTGTGTGGGGAAGGGGTTTCAGTGTGTGGGGATGTGTTTCAGTGCGTGGGGAAGGGGTTTCAGTGTTTGGGGATGTGTTTCAGTGTGTGGGGAAGGGGTTTCAGTGTTTGGGGAAGTGTTTC
Source organism: Heterodontus francisci (assembly GCF_036365525.1). Classification (NCBI taxonomy): domain Eukaryota; kingdom Metazoa; phylum Chordata; class Chondrichthyes; order Heterodontiformes; family Heterodontidae; genus Heterodontus; species Heterodontus francisci. The sequence continues at coordinate 319,602 of NW_027141591.1, forward strand.
ACTGTGTGCGAAGGGGTTTCAGTGTGTGGGGAAATGGTTTCAGTGTGTGGGGAATGTGTTTCAGTGTGTGTGGAAGGGGTTTCAGTCTGTGGGGAAGGGGTTTCAGTGTGTTGGGAAGATGTTTCAGTCTGTGCGGAAGTGGTTTCAGTGTATGCGGAAGGTTTTTCAGTGTGTGGGGCAGGGTTTCACTGAGTGCGGAAGGGGTTTCAGTGTGTGGGGAAGGGGTTTCATTGTGTGGGGAAGTTGTTTCAGTATCTGTGGAAGGGGTTTCAGAGTGTGGGGAAGGGGTTTCAGTGTGTGGGGAAGGTGTTTCAGTGTGTGCGGAAGGGGTTTCAATGAGTGGGGAAGGTGTTTCAGTGTGTGGGGAAGGGTTTCACTGAGTGCGGAAGGGGTTTCAGTGTGTGGGGAAGGGGTTTCAGTGTGTGGGGAAGTTGTTTCAGTATCTGCGGAAGGGGTTTCAGAGTGTGGGGAAGGGGTTTCAGTGTGTGGGGAAGGTGTTTCAGTGTGTGCGGAAGGGGTTTCCATGAGTGGGGAAGGGGTTTCTGTGTGTGGGGATGTGTTTCAGTGTGTGATAAGGGGTTTCAGTGTGTGGGGAAGGGGTTTCAGTGTGTGGGGAAGGGGTTTCAGTGTGTGGGGAAGCGGCTTCAGTGTGTGGGGAAGTGTTTCAGTGAGTGGGGAAGGATTACAGTGCGTGGGGACTTGGTTTCAGTGTGTGGGGAAGGGGTTTCAGTGTGTGGGGAAGGGTTTCAGTGTGTGCGGAAGGGGTTTCAGTGTGTGGGGAAGGGTTTCAGTGTGTGGGGAAGGTGTTTCAGTGTGTGGGGAAGGGGTTTCAGTGTGTGGGGAAGGGTTTCTCTGTATGGGGAAGGTGTTTCAGTGTGTGGGGAAGGGGTTTCAGTGTATGTGGAAGGTGTTTCAGTGAGTGGTGAAGGGGTTTCAGTGTGTGGGGAAGGTGTTTTAGTGGGTGGGGTAGGGGTTTCACAGTGTGGGGAAGGGTTTCAGTGTGTGGGGAAGGGATTTCAGTTTGTGGGGAAGGTTTTTCAGTGAGTGGGGAAGTTGTTTCAGTGCGTGGGGATGTGCTTCAGTGTGTGGGGAAGCGGTTTCAGTGTGTGGGGAAGGGTTTCAGTGTGTGGGGAAGGGGTTTCAGTGTGTGGGGAAGGGTTTCTCTGTATGGGGAAGGTGTTTCAGTGTGTGGGGAAGGGGTTTCAGTGTATGTGGAAGGTGTTTCAGTGAGTGGTGAAGGGGTTTCAGTGTGTGGGGAAGGTGTTTTAGTGGGTGGGGTAGGGGTTTCACAGTGTGGGGAAGGGTTTCAGTGTGTGGGGAAGGGATTTCAGTTTGTGGGGAAGGTTTTTCAGTGAGTGGGGAAGTTGTTTCAGTGCGTGGGGATGTGCTTCAGTGTGTGGGGAAGCGGTTTCAGTGTGTGGGGAAGGGTTTCAGTGTGTGGGGAATGTGCTTCAGTGTGTGGGGATGGGTTTCAGTGTGTGGGGATGGGGTTACAGTGTGTGGGGAAGTGGTTTTAGTGTGTTGGGAAGGTGTTTCAGTGAGTGGGGAAGGATTTTCAGAGTGTGGGGAAGGGTTTCACTGTGTGCGATGGGGTATCAGTGTGTGGGGAAGGGGTTTCAGTGTGTGGGGAATGGGTTTAAGTGTGTGGGGAAGGGTTTCAGTCTGTGCGGAAGGGGTTTCATAGTGTGGGGAAGGGTTTCAGTGTGTGGGGAAGCTGTTTCAGTGTGTGGGGAAGGGGTTTCAGTGTGCGGGGAAGGTTTTCACTGAACGCGGAAGGGGTTTCAGTGTGTTTGGAAGGGGTTTCAGTGTGTGGGGATGGTGTTTCAGTGTGTGGGGATGTGTTTCAGTGTGTGGGGAAGGGGTTTCAGTCTGTGGGGAAGGGGTTTCAGTGTGTTGGGAAGGTGTTTCAGTCTGTGCGGAAGTGGTTTCAGTGTATGCGGAAGGTTTTTCAGTGTGTGGGGCAGGGTTTCACTGAGTGCGGAAGGGGTTTCAGTGTGTGGGGAAGGGGTTTCATTGTGTGGGGAAGTTGTTTCAGTATCTGCGGAAGGGGTTTCAGAGTGTGGGGAAGGGGTTTCAATGTGTGGGGAAGGGGTATCAGTGTGTGGGGAAGGTGTTTCAGTGTGTGTGGATGGGTTGCAGTGTGTGGGGAAGGTGTTTCAGTATGTAGCGAAGGGGTTTCAGTGTGTGGGGAAGTGGTTTCAGTGTGTGGGGAAGGGTTTCCGTGTGTGGGGAAGGGGTTTCAGTGTGTGGGGAAGGGGTTTCAGTGTGTGGGGAAGCGGCTTCAGTGTGTGGGGAAGTGTTGCAGTGAGTGGGGAAGGATTACAGTGCGTGGGGACTTGGTTTCAGTGTGTGGGGAAGGGGTTTCAGTGTGTGGGGAAGGGTTTCAGTGTGTGCGGAAGGGGTTTCAGTGTGTGGGGAAGGGTTTCAGTGTGTGGGGAAGGTGTTTCAGTGTGTGGGGAAGGGGTTTCAGTGTGTGGGGAAGGGTTTCTCTGTGTGGGGAAGGTGTTTCAGTGTGTGGGGAAGGGGTTTCAGTGTATGTGGAAGGTGTTTCAGTGAGTGGTGAAGGGGTTTCAGTGTGTGGGGAAGGTGTTTTAGTGGGTGGGGTAGGGGTTTCACAGTGTGGGGAAGGGTTTCAGTGTGTGGGGAAGGGATTTCAATGTGTGGGGAAGGTGTTTCATTGTGTGGGAAAGTTGTTTCAGTGCGTGGGGATGTGCTTCAGTGTGTGGGGAAGCGGTTTCAGTGTGTGGGGAAGGGTTTCAGTGTGTGGGGAATGTGCTTCAGTGTGTGGGGATGGGTTTCAGTGTGTGGGGATGGTGTTACAGTGTGTGGGGAAGTGGTTTTAGTGTGTTGGGAAGGTGTTTCAGTGAGTGGGGAAGTATTTTCAGAGTGTGGGGAAGGGTTTCACTGTGTGCGATGGGGTATCAGTGTGTGGGGAAGGGGTTTCAGTGTGGGCGGAAGGGGTTTCAGTGTGTGCGGAAGGTGTTTCAGTGTGTGGGGAAGGGAAATACAGTTTCTGGGGAAGGTGTTTCATTGTGTGCGGAAGGGGTTTCAGTGTGTGGGGAAGGGGTTTCAGTGAGTGGGGCTGGGGTTTCAGTGTGTGGGGAAGGTGTTTCAGTGTGTGTGTGGATGGGTTTCAGTGTGTGGGGATGGGGTTTCAGTGTGTGAGGATGGATTTCAGTGTGTGCAGAAGGTGTTTCAGTGTGTGGGGACGGGGTTTCAGTGTTTGGGGAAGGGGTATCAGTGTGTGGGGAAGTTGTTTCAGTGTGTGGGGATGGGTTTTAGTGTGTGGGGAAGGAGTTTCAGTGTGCGGGGAAGGGGTTTCAGTCTGTGCAGAAGGGGTTTCAGTGTGTGAGGAAGGGGTATCAGTGTGTGGGGAAGGTGTTTCAGTGTGTGGGGATGGGTTGCAGTGTGTGGGGAAGGTGTTTCACTGTGTGGGGAAGGGGTTTCAGCATGTGTAGAAGGGGTTTCAGTGTGTGGGGAAGGGGTTTAAGTGTGTGGGGAAGGTTTTCAGTGTGTGGGGAAGGGTTTCAGTGTGTGGGGATGGTGTTTCAGTGCGTGGGGAAGATGTTTCAGTGTGTGGGGAAGGGTTTCACTGTGTGGGGAAGGGGTTTCAGTGTGTGGGGAAAGGGTTTCAGTGTGTGGGGAAGGTCTTTCAGTGTGTGGGGATGTGTTTCAGTGTGTGGGGAAGGGGCTGCAGTGTGTGGGGATGTGTTTCAGTGTGTGGGGAAGTGGTTTCAGTGTGTGGGGATGTGTTTCAGTGTGTGGGGAAGGGGTTTCAGTGTGTAGGGATGTGTTTCAGTGTGTGGGGAAGGGGTTTCAGTGTGTCGGGACGGTGTTTCAGTGTGTGGGCAAGGGTAACAGTGTGTGGGGAGGGGGTTTCAGTGTGTGGGGAAGGGGTTTCAATGTGTGCAGAAGTTGTTTCAGTGTGTGGGGAAGGTGTTTCACTGTGTGGGGAAGGGGTTTCAGTGCGCGGGGAAGGTCATTCAGTGTGTGGGGAAGGGTTTCAGTGTGTGGAGAAGGTGTTTCAGTGTGTGGGGTTGTGTTTCAGTGTGCGGGGATGTGTTTCAGTGTGTGCAGAAGGGTTTCAGTGTGTGGGGAATGAGTTTCAGTGTGTGGTGAATGGGTTTCAGTGTTTGGGGAAGGGTTTCAGTCTGTGGGGAAGGGGTTTCAGTGTGTGGGGAAGGTGTTTCAGTGTGTGGGGAAGGTTCTTCAGTGTGTGGGGAAGGTGTTTCTGTGTGTGGGGAAGGGGTTTCAGTGTGTGGGGTGGGTGTTTCAGTGTGTGGGGATGTGTTTCAATGTGTGGGCATGTGTTTCAGTGTGTGGGGAAGGGTTTTAAAGTGTGGGGATGGGTTTCAGTGTGTGGGGATGGGTTTCAGTGTATGCGGAATGGGTTTCAGTGTGTGGGGAAGGTGCTTCAGTATGTGGGAAAGGTGTTTCAGTGTGTGGGGAAGGGGTTTCAGTGTGTGGGGAAGGGCTTTCAGTGTGTGGGGAAGGGTTCAACTGTCTGCAGAAAGGGTTTCAGTGTGTGGGGAGGGTGTTTCAGTGTGTGTGGAAGGTATTTCAGTCTGTGGGGAAGTGGTTTCAGTGTGTGAGGAAGGGGTTTCAGTGAGTGGGGAAGGGTTTCAGTGTGTGGGGAAGGGGTTTCAGTGTGTGGCGAAGGTGTTTCAGTGTGGGGGGAAGTGTTTCAGTGTGTGGGGAAGGATTACAGTGTGTGGGGACGGGGTTTCAGTGTGTCGGGAAGGGGTTTAAGTGTGTGGGGAAGGTTTTCAGTGTGTGGGGAAGGGTTTCAGTGTGTGGGGATGGTGTTTCAGTGTGTGGGGAAGATGTTTCAGTGTGTGGGGAAGGGTTTCACTGTGTGGGGAAGGGGTTTCAGTGTGTGGGGAAAGGGTTTCAGTGTGTGGGGAAGGTCTTTCAGTGTGTGGAGATGTGTTTCAGTGTGTGGGGAAGGGGCTTCAGTGTGTGGGGATGTGTTTCAGTGTGTGGGGAAGGGGTTTCAGTGTGTGGGGATGTGTTTCAGTGTGTGGTGAAGGGTTTTCAGAGTGTCGGGACGGGGTTTCAGTGTGTGGGCAAGGGTTACAGTGTGTGGGGAGGGGGTTTCAGTGTGTGGGGAAGGGGTTTCAATGTGTGCAGAAGTTGTTTCAGTGTGTGGGGAAGGTGTTTCACTGTGTGGGGAAGGGGTTTCAGTGCGCGGGGAAGGTGTTTCAGTGTGTGGGGAACGTATTTCAGTGTGTGGGGAAGGTGTTTCAGTGTGTGGGGAAGGTGATTCAGTGTGTGGGGAAGGGTTTCAGTGTGTGGAGAAGGTTTTCCAGTGTGTGGGGTTGTGTTTCAGTGTGTGGGGATGTGTTCCAGTGTGTGGGGAAGGGTTTCAGTGTGTGGGGATGTGTTTCAGTGTGTGGGGAAGGTGTTTCAGTGTGTGGGGAAGGGTTTCACTGTGTGCGGAAGGGGTTTCAGTGTGTGGGGAAGGGGTTTCAGTGTGTGGGGAATGTGTTTCAGTGTGTGGGGATGTGTTTCAGTGTGTGGGGAACGGTTTCAGTGTGTGGGGAAGGTGTTTCAGTGTGTGGGGATGGGTTTCAGTGTGTGGTGAAGGTGTTTCAGTGTGTGGGGAAGGTGTTTCAGTGTCTGCAGAAGGGGTATCAGTCTGTGGGGAAGGGGATTCAGAGTGTGGGGAAGGGGTTTCAGTGTGTGGGGAAGGTGTTTCAGTGTGTGCGGAGGGGTTTCAGTCTGTGCGGATGGGGTTTCAGTGTGTGGGGAAGGGGTTTCAGTGTGTGGGGAAGGTGTTTCAGTGTGTGTGTAAGGGGTTTCAGTGTGTGGGGAAGGGGTTTCTGTGTGTGCGGAAGGGGTTTCAGTGTGTGGGGAAGGGGTTTCAGTGTGTGAGGATGTGTTTCAGTGTGTGGGGAAGGGGTTTCCGTGTGTGGGGAAGGGTTACACAGTGTGCGGAAGGGGTTTCAGTGTGTGGGGAAGGTTTTCAGTGTGTGGGGATGTGTTTCAGTGTGTGGGGAAGGGGTTTCAGTGTGTGGGGATGTGTTTCAGTGCGTGGGGAAGGGGTTTCAGTGTTTGGGGATGTGTTTCAGTGTGTGGGGAAGGGGTTTCAGTGTTTGGGGAAGTGTTTCACTGTGTGCGAAGGGGTTTCAGTGTGTGGGGAAATGGTTTCAGTGTGTGGGGAATGTGTTTCAGTGTGTGTGGAAGGGGTTTCAGTCTGTGGGGAAGGGGTTTCAGTGTGTTGGGAAGGTGTTTCAGTCTGTGCGGAAGTGGTTTCAGTGTATGCGGAAGGTTTTTCAGTGTGTGGGGCAGGGTTTCACTGAGTGCGGAAGGGGTTTCAGTGTGTGGGGAAGGGGTTTCATTGTGTGGGGAAGTTGTTTCAGTATCTGCGGAAGGGGTTTCAGAGTGTGGGGAAGGGGTTTCAGTGTGTGGGGAAGGTGTTTCAGTGTGTGCGGAAGGGGTTTCAATGAGTGGGGAAGGTGTTTCAGTGTGTGGGGAAGGGTTTCACTGAGTGCGGAAGGGGTTTCAGTGTGTGGGGAAGGGGTTTCAGTGTGTGGGGAAGTTGTTTCAGTATCTGCGGAAGGGGTTTCAGAGTGTGGGGAAGGGGTTTCAGTGTGTGGGGAAGGTGTTTCAGTGTGTGCGGAAGGGGTTTCCATGAGTGGGGAAGGGGTTTCTGTGTGTGGGGATGTGTTTCAGTGTGTGATAAGGGGTTTCAGTGTGTGGGGAAGGGGTTTCAGTGTGTGGGGAAGGGGTTTCAGTGTGTGGGGAAGCGGCTTCAGTGTGTGGGGAAGTGTTTCAGTGAGTGGGGAAGGATTACAGTGCGTGGGGACTTGGTTTCAGTGTGTGGGGAAGGGGTTTCAGTGTGTGGGGAAGGGTTTCAGTGTGTGCGGAAGGGGTTTCAGTGTGTGGGGAAGGGTTTCAGTGTTTGGGGAAGGTGTTTCAGTGTGTGGGGAAGGGGTTTCAGTGTGTGGGGAAGGGTTTCTCTGTATGGGGAAGGTGTTTCAGTGTGTGGGGAAGGGGTTTCAGTGTATGTGGAAGGTGTTTCAGTGAGTGGTGAAGGGGTTTCAGTGTGTGGGGAAGGTGTTTTAGTGGGTGGGGTAGGGGTTTCACAGTGTGGGGAAGGGTTTCAGTGTGTGGGGAAGGGATTTCAGTTTGTGGGGAAGGTTTTTCAGTGAGTGGGGAAGTTGTTTCAGTGCGTGGGGATGTGCTTCAGTGTGTGGGGAAGCGGTTTCAGTGTGTGGGGAAGGGTTTCAGTGTGTGGGGAATGTGCTTCAGTGTGTGGGGATGGGTTTCAGTGTGTGGGGATGGGGTTACAGTGTGTGGGGAAGTGGTTTTAGTGTGTTGGGAAGGTGTTTCAGTGAGTGGGGAAGGATTTTCAGAGTGTGGGGAAGGGTTTCACTGTGTGCGATGGGGTATCAGTGTGTGGGGAAGGGGTTTCAGTGTGTGGGGAATGGGTTTAAGTGTGTGGGGAAGGGTTTCAGTCTGTGCGGAAGGGGTTTCATAGTGTGGGGAAGGGTTTCAGTGTGTGGGGAAGCTGTTTCAGTGTGTGGGGAAGGGGTTTCAGTGTGCGGGGAAGGTTTTCACTGAACGCGGAAGGGGTTTCAGTGTGTTTGGAAGGGGTTTCAGTGTGTGGGGATGGTGTTTCAGTGTGTGGGGATGTGTTTCAGTGTGTGGGGAAGGGGTTTCAGTCTGTGGGGAAGGGGTTTCAGTGTGTTGGGAAGGTGTTTCAGTCTGTGCGGAAGTGGTTTCAGTGTATGCGGAAGGTTTTTCAGTGTGTGGGGCAGGGTTTCACTGAGTGCGGAAGGGGTTTCAGTGTGTGGGGAAGGGGTTTCATTGTGTGGGGAAGTTGTTTCAGTATCTGCGGAAGGGGTTTCAGAGTGTGGGGAAGGGGTTTCAGTGTGTGGGGAAGGTGTTTCAGTGTGTGCGGAAGGGGTTTCAATGAGTGGGGAAGGTGTTTCAGTGTGTGGGGAAGGGTTTCACTGAGTGCGGAAGGGGTTTCAGTGTGTGGGGAAGGGGTTTCAGTGTGTGGGGAAGTTGTTTCAGTATCTGCGGAAGGGGTTTCAGAGTGTGGGGAAGGGGTTTCAGTGTGTGGGGAAGGTGTTTCAGTGTGTGCGGAAGGGGTTTCCATGAGTGGGGAAGGGGTTTCTGTGTGTGGGGATGTGTTTCAGTGTGTGATAAGGGGTTTCAGTGTGTGGGGAAGGGGTTTCAGTGTGTGGGGAAGCGGCTTCAGTGTGTGGGGAAGTGTTTCAGTGAGTGGGGAAGGATTACAGTGCGTGGGGACTTGGTTTCAGTGTGTGGGGAAGGGGTTTCAGTGTGTGGGGAAGGGTTTCAGTGTGTGCGGAAGGGGTTTCAGTGTGTGGGGAAGGGTTTCAGTGTGTGGGGAAGGTGTTTCAGTGTGTGGGGAAGGGGTTTCAGTGTGTGGGGAAGGGTTTCTCTGTATGGGGAAGGTGTTTCAGTGTGTGGGGAAGGGGTTTCAGTGTATGTGGAAGGTGTTTCAGTGAGTGGTGAAGGGGTTTCAGTGTGTGGGGAAGGTGTTTTAGTGGGTGGGGTAGGGGTTTCACAGTGTGGGGAAGGGTTTCAGTGTGTGGGGAAGGGATTTCAGTTTGTGGGGAAGGTTTTTCAGTGAGTGGGGAAGTTGTTTCAGTGCGTGGGGATGTGCTTCAGTGTGTGGGGAAGCGGTTTCAGTGTGTGGGGAAGGGTTTCAGTGTGTGGGGAATGTGCTTCAGTGTGTGGGGATGGGTTTCAGTGTGTGGGGATGGGGTTACAGTGTGTGGGGAAGTGGTTTTAGTGTGTTGGGAAGGTGTTTCAGTGAGTGGGGAAGGATTTTCAGAGTGTGGGGAAGGGTTTCACTGTGTGCGATGGGGTATCAGTGTGTGGGGAAGGGGTTTCAGTGTGTGGGGAATGGGTTTAAGTGTGTGGGGAAGGGTTTCAGTCTGTGCGGAAGGGGTTTCATAGTGTGGGGAAGGGTTTCAGTGTGTGGGGAAGCTGTTTCAGTGTGTGGGGAAGGGGTTTCAGTGTGCGGGGAAGGTTTTCACTGAACGCGGAAGGGGTTTCAGTGTGTTTGGAAGGGGTTTCAGTGTGTGGGGATGGTGTTTCAGTGTGTGGGGATGTGTTTCAGTGTGTGGGGAAGGGGTTACAGTGTGTGGGGAAGGGTTTCACTGTGTGTGGATGGGGTTTCAGTGTGTGGGGAAGGTGTTTCAGTGTGTGTGGAAGGGGTTTCAGTGTGTGGGGAAGTGGTTTCAGTGTGTGAGGATGGGGATTTAGTGTGTGGGGAATGTGTTTCAGTGTGGGCGGAAGGGGTTTCAGTGTGTGCGGAAGGTGTTTCAGTGTGTGGGGAAGGGAAATACAGTTTCTGGGGAAGGTGTTTCATTGTGTGCGGAAGGGGTTTCAGTGTGTGGGGAAGGGGTTTCAGTGTGTGGGGCTGGGGTTTCAGTGTGTGGGGAAGGTGTTTCAGTGTGTGTGTGGATGGGTTTCAGTGTGTGGGGATGGGGTTTCAGTGTGTGAGGATGGATTTCAGTGTGTGCAGAAGGTGTTTCAGTGTGTGGGGACGGGGTTTCAGTGTTTCGGGAAGGGGTATCAGTGTGTGGGGAAGTTGTTTCAGTGTGTGGGGATGGGTTTTAGTGTGTGGGGAAGGAGTTTCAGTGTGTGGGGAAGGGGTTTCAGTCTGTGCAGAAGGGGTTTCAGTGTGTGGGGAAGGGGTATCAGTGTGTGGGGAAGGTGTTTCAGTGTGTGGGGATGGGTTGCAGTGTGTGGGGAAGGTGTTTCACTGTGTGGGGAAGGGGTTTCAGTATGTGTAGAAGGGGTTTCAGTGTGTGGGGAAGGGTTTCAGTGTGTGGCAAAGGGGTTTCAGTGTGTGGGGAAGTGGTTTCAGTGTGTGGGGAAGGGTTTCCGTGTGTGGGGAAGGGGTTACAGTGTGTGGGGAAGGGTTTCACTGTGTGTGGATGGGGTTTCAGTGTGTGGGGAAGGTGTTTCAGTGTGTGTGGAAGGGGTTTCAGTGTGTGGGGAAGTGGTTTCAGTGTGTGAGGATGGGGATTTAGTGTGTGGGGAATGTGTTTCAGTGTGGGCGGAAGGGGTTTCAGTGTGTGCGGAAGGTGTTTCAGTGTGTGGGGAAGGGAAATACAGTTTCTGGGGAAGGTGTTTCATTGTGTGCGGAAGGGGTTTCAGTGTGTGGGGAAGGGGTTTCAGTGTGTGGGGCTGGGGTTTCAGTGTGTGGGGAAGGTGTTTCAGTGTGTGTGTGGATGGGTTTCAGTGTGTGGGGATGGGGTTTCAGTGTGTGAGGATGGATTTCAGTGTGTGCAGAAGGTGTTTCAGTGTGTGGGGACGGGGTTTCAGTGTTTGGGGAAGGGGTATCAGTGTGTGGGGAAGTTGTTTCAGTGTGTGGGGATGGGTTTTAGTGTGTGGGGAAGGAGTTTCAGTGTGTGGGGAAGGGGTTTCAGTCTGTGCAGAAGGGGTTTCAGTGTGTGGGGAAGGGGTATCAGTGTGTGGGGAAGGTGTTTCAGTGTGTGGGGATGGGTTGCAGTGTGTGGGGAAGGTGTTTCACTGTGTGGGGAAGGGGTTTCAGTATGTGTAGAAGGGGTTTCAGTGTGTGGGGAAGGGTTTCAGTGTGTGGCGAAGGGGTTTCAGTGTGTGGGGAAGTGGTTTCAGTGTGTGGGGAAGGGTTTCCGTGTGTGGGGAAGGGGTTACAGTGTGTGGGGAAGGGTTTCACTGTGTGTGGATGGGGTTTCAGTGTGTGGGGAAGGTGTTTCAGTGTGTGTGGAAGGGGTTTCAGTGTGTGGGGAAGTGGTTTCAGTGTGTGAGGATGGGGATTTACTGTGTGGGGAATGTGTTTCAGTGTGGGCGGAAGGGGTTTCAGTGTGTGCGGAAGGTGTTTCAGTGTGTGGGGAAGGGAAATACAGTTTCTGGGGAAGGTGTTTCATTGTGTGCGGAAGGGGTTTCAGTGTGTGGGGAAGGGGTTTCAGTGTGTGGGAAAGGTGTTTCAGTGTTTGGGGAAGGTGTTTCAGTGTGTGGGGAAGGGGTTTCAGTGTGTGGGGAAGGGTTTCAGTGTGTGGCGAAGGGGTTTCAGTGTGTGGGGAAGTGGTTTCAGTGTGTGGGGAAGGGTTTCAGTGTGTGGGGAAGGGGTTTCAGAGTGAGGGGAAGGTCTTTCCGTGTGTGGGGATGGGTTTCAGTGTGTGGGGAAGGGGTTTCAGTTTGTGGGGATGGCTTTCAGTGAGTGGGGAAGGGGTTTCAGTGTGTGGGGGTGGGGTTTCAGTGTGTGGGGAAGGTGTTTCAATGTGTGGGGAAGGGGTATCAGTGTGTGGGGAAGGTGTTTCAGTGTGTGTGGATGGGTTGCAGTGTGTGGGGAAGGTGTTTCAGTATGTAGCGAAGGGGTTTCAGTGTGTGGGGAAGTGGTTTCAGTGTGTGGGGAAGGGTTTCCGTGTGTGGGGAAGGGGTTTCAGTGTGTGGGGAAGGGGTTTCAGTGTGTGGGGAAGCGGCTTCAGTGTGTGGGGAAGTGTTGCAGTGAGTGGGGAAGGATTACAGTGCGTGGGGACTTGGTTTCAGTGTGTGGGGAAGGGGTTTCAGTGTGTGGGGAAGGGTTTCAGTGTGTGCGGAAGGGGTTTCAGTGTGTGGGGAAGGGTTTCAGTGTGTGGGGAAGGTGTTTCAGTGTGTGGGGAAGGGGTTTCAGTGTGTGGGGAAGGGTTTCTCTGTGTGGGGAAGGTGTTTCAGTGTGTGGGGAAGGGGTTTCAGTGTATGTGGAAGGTGTTTCAGTGAGTGGTGAAGGGGTTTCAGTGTGTGGGGAAGGTGTTTTAGTGGGTGGGGTAGGGGTTTCACAGTGTGGGGAAGGGTTTCAGTGTGTGGGGAAGGGATTTCAATGTGTGGGGAAGGTTTTTCAGTGTGTGGGGAAGTTGTTTCAGTGCGTGGGGATGTGCTTCAGTGTGTGGGGAAGCGGTTTCAGTGTGTGGGGAAGGGTTTCAGTGTGTGGGGAATGTGCTTCAGTGTGTGGGGATGGGTTTCAGTGTGTGGGGATGGTGTTACAGTGTGTGGGGAAGTGGTTTTAGTGTGTTAGGAAGGTGTTTCAGTGAGTGGGGAAGTATTTTCAGAGTGTGGGGAAGGGTTTCACTGTGTGCGATGGGGTATCAGTGTGTGGGGAAGGGGTTTCAGTGTGTGGGGAATGGGTCTAAGTGTGTGGGGAAGGGTTTCAGTCTGTGCGGAAGGGGTTTCATAGTGTGGGGAAGGGTTTCAGTGTGTGGGGAAGGGGTTTCAGTGTGCGGGGAAGGTTTTCACTGAACGCGGAAGGGGTTTCAGTGTGTTTGGAAGGGGTTTCAGTGTGTGGGGATGGTGTTTCAGTGTGTGGGGATGTGTTTCAGTGTGTGGGGAAGGGGTTACAGTGTTTGGGGAAGGGTTTCACTGTGTGTGGATGGGGTTTCAGTGTGTGGGGAAGGTGTTTCAGTGTGTGTGGAAGGGGTTTCAGTGTGTGGGGAAGTGGTTTCAGTGTGTGAGGATGGGGATTTAGTGTGTGGGGAATGTGTTGCAGTGTGGGCGGAAGGGGTTTCAGTGTGTGCGGAAGGTGTTTCAGTGTGTGGGGAAGGGAAATACAGTTTCTGGGGAAGGTGTTTCATTGTGTGCGGAAGGGGTTTCAGTGTGTGGGGAAGGGGTTTCAGTGTGTGGGGCTGGGGTTTCAGTGTGTGGGGAAGTTGTTTCAGTGTGTGGGGAAGGGGTTTCAGTGTGTGGGGATGGGGTTTCAGTGTGTGAGGATGGATTTCAGTGTGTGCAGAAGGTGTTTCAGTGTGTGGGGAAGGGGTATCAGTGTGTGGGGAAGTTGTTTCAGTGTGTGGGGAAGGGTTTCACTGTGTGCGATGGGGTATCAGTGTGTGGGGAAGGGGTTTCAGTGTGTGGGGAATGGGTCTAAGTGTGTGGGGAAGGGTTTCAGTCTGTGCGGAAGGGGTTTCATAGTGTGGGGAAGGGTTTCAGTGTGTGGGGAAGGGGTTTCAGTGTGCGGGGAAGGTTTTCACTGAACGCGGAAGGGGTTTCAGTGTGTTTGGAAGGGGTTTCAGTGTGTGGGGATGGTGTTTCAGTGTGTGGGGATGTGTTTCAGTGTGTGGGGAAGGGGTTACAGTGTTTGGGGAAGGGTTTCACTGTGTGTGGATGGGGTTTCAGTGTGTGGGGAAGGTGTTTCAGTGTGTGTGGAAGGGGTTTCAGTGTGTGGGGAAGTGGTTTCAGTGTGTGAGGATGGGGATTTAGTGTGTGGGGAATGTGTTGCAGTGTGGGCGGAAGGGGTTTCAGTGTGTGCGGAAGGTGTTTCAGTGTGTGGGGAAGGGAAATACAGTTTCTGGGGAAGGTGTTTCATTGTGTGCGGAAGGGGTTTCAGTGTGTGGGGAAGGGGTTTCAGTGTGTGGGGCTGGGGTTTCAGTGTGTGGGGAAGTTGTTTCAGTGTGTGGGGAAGGGGTTTCAGTGTGTGGGGATGGGGTTTCAGTGTGTGAGGATGGATTTCAGTGTGTGCAGAAGGTGTTTCAGTGTGTGGGGACGGGGTTTCAGTGTTTGGGGAAGGGGTATCAGTGTGTGGGGAAGTTGTTTCAGTGTGTGGGGATGGGTTTTAGTGTGTGGGGAAGGAGTTTCAGTGTGTGGGTAAGGGTTTTCAGTCTGTGCAGAAGGGGTTTCAGTGTGTGGGGAAGGGGTATCAGTGTGTGGGGAAGGTGTTTCAGTGTGTCGGGATGGGTTGCAGTGTGTGGGGAACGTGTTTCACTGTGTGGGGAAGGGGTTTCAGTATGTGTAGAAGGGGTTTCAGTGTGTGGGGAAGGGTTTCAGTGTGTGGCGAAGGGGTTTCAGTGTGTGGGGAAGTGGTTTCAGTGTGTGGGGAAGGGTTTCCGTGTGTGGGGAAGGGGTTACAGTGTGTGGGGAAGGGGTTTCAGTGTGTGGGGAAGTGGCTTCAGAGTGTGGGGAAGTGTTTCAGTGAGTGGGGAAGGATTACAGTGCGTGGGGACTTGGTTTCAGTGTGTGGGGAAGGAGTTGCAGTGTGTGGGGAAGGGTTTCAGTGTGTGCGGAAGGGGTTTCAGTGTGTGGGGAAGGGTTTCAGTGTGTGGGGAAGGTGTTTCAGTGTGTGGGGAAGGGGTTTCAGTGTGTGGGGAAGGGTTTCTCTGTGTGGGGAAGGTGTTTCAGTGTGTGGGGAAGGGGTTTCAGTGTATGTGGCAGGTGTTTCAGTTTGTGGTGAAGGGGTTTCAGTGTGTGGGGAAGGTGTTTTAGTGGGTGGGGTAGGGGTTTTACAGTGTGGGGAAGGGTTTCAGTGTGTGGGGAAGGGATTTCAGTGTGTGGGGAAGGTTTTTCAGTGAGTGGGGAAGTTGTTTCAGTGCGTGGGGATGTGCTTCAGTGTGTGGGGAAGCGGTTTCAGTGTGTGGGGAAGGGTTTCAGTGTGTGGGGAATGTGCTTCAGTGTGTGGGGATGGGTTTCAGTGTGTGGGGATGGGGTTACAGTGTGTGGGGAAGTGGTTTTAGTGTGTTGGGAAGGTGTTTCAGTGAGTGGGGAAGGATTTTCAGAGTGTGGGGAAGGGTTTCACTGTGTGCGATGGGGTATCAGTGTGTGGGGAAGGGGTTTCAGTGTGTGGGGAATGGGTTTAAGTGTGTGGGGAAGGGTTTCAGTCTGTGCGGAAGGGGTTTCATAGTGTGGGGAAGGGTTTCAGTGTGTGGGGAAGCTGTTTCAGTGTGTGGGGAAGGGGTTTCAGTGTGCGGGGAAGGTTTTCACTGAACGCGGAAGGGGTTTCAGTGTGTTTGGAAGGGGTTTCAGTGTGTGGGGATGGTGTTTCAGTGTGTGGGGATGTGTTTCAGTGTGTGGGGAAGGGGTTACAGTGTGTGGGGAAGGGTTTCACTGTGTGTGGATGGGGTTTCAGTGTGTGGGGAAGGTGTTTCAGTGTGTGTGGAAGGGGTTTCAGTGTGTGGGGAAGTGGTTTCAGTGTGTGAGGATGGGGATTTAGTGTGTGGGAAATGTGTTTCAGTGTGGGCGGAAGGGGTTTCAGTGTGTGCGGAAGGTGTTTCAGTGTGTGGGGAAGGGAAATACAGTTTCTGGGGAAGGTGTTTCATTGTGTGCGGAAGGGGTTTCAGTGTGTGGGGAAGGGGTTTCAGTGTGTGGGGAAGGTGTTTCAGTGTTTGGGGAAGGTGTTTCAGTGTGTGGGGAAGGGGTTTCAGTGTGTGGGGAAGGGTTTCAGTGTGTGGCGAAGGGGTTTCAGTGTGTGGGGAATGGGTCTAAGTGTGTGGGGAAGGGTTTCAGTCTGTGCGGAAGGGGTTTCATAGTGTGGGGAAGGGTTTCAGTGTGTGGGGAAGGTTTTCACTGAACGCGGAAGGGGTTTCAGTGTGTTTGGAAGGGGTTTCAGTGTGTGGGGATGGTGTTTCAGTGTGTGGGGATGTGTTTCAGTGTGTGGGGAAGGGGTTACAGTGTGTGGGGAAGGGTTTCACTGTGTGTGGATGGGGTTTCAGTGTGTGGGGAAGGTGTTTCAGTGTGTGTGGAAGGGGTTTCAGTGTGTGGGGAAGTGGTTTCAGTGTGTGAGGATGGGGATTTAGTGTGTGGGGAATGTGTTTCAGTGTGGGCGGAAGGGGTTTCAGTGTGTGCGGAAGGTGTTTCAGTGTGTGGGGAAGGGAAATACAGTTTCTGGGGAAGGTGTTTCATTGTGTGCGGAAGGGGTTTCAGTGTGTGGCGAAGGGGTTTCAGTGTGTGGGGAAGTGGTTTCAGTGTGTGGGGAAGGGTTTCCGTGTGTGAGGAAGGGGTTTCAGTGTGTGGGGAAGGGGTTTCAGTGTGTGGGGAAGGGGCTTCAGTGTGTGGGGAAGTGTTTCAGTGAGTGGGGAAGGATTACAGTGCGTGGGGACTTGGTTTCAGTGTGTGGGGAAGGGGTTTCAGTGTGTGGGGAAGGGTTTCAGTGTGTGCGGAAGGGGTTTCAGTGTGTGGGGAAGGGTTTCAGTGTGTGGGGAAGGTGTTTCAGTGTGTGGGGAAGGGGTTTCAGTGTGTGGGGAAGGGTTTCTCTGTGTGGGGAAGGTGTTTCAGTGTGTGGGGAAGGGGTTTCAGTGTATGTGGAAGGTATTTCAGTGTGTGGTGAAGGGGTTTCAGTGTGTGGGGAAGGTGTTTTAGTGGGTGGGGTAGGGGTTTCACAGTGTGGGGAAGGGTTTCAGTGTGTGGGGAAGGGATTTCAGCGTGTGGGGAAGGTTTTTCAGTGTGTGGGGAAGTTGTTTCAGTGCGTGGGGATGTGCTTCTGTGTGTGGGGAAGGGGTTTCAGTGTTTGGGGAAGGGTTTCAGTGTGTGGGGAATGTGCGTCAGTGTGTGGGGATGGGTTTCAGTGTGTGGGGATGGGGTTACAGTGTGTGGGGAAGTGGTTTCAGTATGTGGGGAAGGTGTTTCAGTGAGTGGGGAAGGATTTTCAGAGTGTGGGGAAGGGTTTCACTGTGTGCGATGGGGTATCAGTGTGTGGGGAAGGGGTTTCAGTCTGTGGGGAATGGGTTTAAGTGTGTGGGGAAGGGTTTCAGTCTGTGCGGAAGGGGTTTCATAGTGTGGGGAAGGGTTTCAGTGTGTGGGGAAGCTGTTTCAGTGTGTGGGGAAGGGGTTTCAGTGTGCGGGGAAGGTTTTCACTGAACGCGGAAGGGGTTTCAGTGTGTTTGGAAGGGGTTTCAGTGTGTGGGGATGGTGTTTCAGTGTGTGGGGATGTGTTTCAGTGTGTGGGGAAGGGGTTACAGTGTGTGGGGAAGGGTTTCACTGTGTGTGGATGGGGTTTCAGTGTGTGGGGAAGGTGTTTCAGTGTGTGTGGAAGGGGTTTCAGTGTGTGGGGAAGTGGTTTCAGTGTGTGAGGATGGGGATTTAGTGTGTGGGAAATGTGTTTCAGTGTGGGCGGAAGGGGTTTCAGTGTGTGCGGAAGGTGTTTCAGTGTGTGGGGAAGGGAAATACAGTTTCTGGGGAAGGTGTTTCATTGTGTGCGGAAGGGGTTTCAGTGTGTGGGGAAGGGGTTTCAGTGTGTGGGGAAGGTGTTTCTGTGTTTGGGGAAGGTGTTTCAGTGTGTGGGGAAGGGGTTTCAGTGTGTGGGGAAGGGTTTCAGTGTGTGGCGAAGGGGTTTCAGTGTGTGGGGAATGGGTCTAAGTGTGTGGGGAAGGGTTTCAGTCTGTGCGGAAGGGGTTTCATAGTGTGGGGAAGGGTTTCAGTGTGTGGGGAAGCTGTTTCAGTGTGTGGGGAAGGGGTTTCAGTGTGCGGGGAAGGTTTTCACTGAACGCGGAAGGGGTTTCAGTGTGTTTGGAAGGGGTTTCAGTGTGTGGGGATGGTGTTTCAGTGTGTGGGGATGTGTTTCAGTGTGTGGGGAAGGGGTTACAGTGTGTGGGGAAGGGTTTCACTGTGTGTGGATGGGGTTTCAGTGTGTGGGGAAGGTGTTTCAGTGTGTGTGGAAGGGGTTTCAGTGTGTGGGGAAGTGGTTTCAGTGTGTGAGGATGGGGATTTAGTGTGTGGGGAATGTGTTTCAGTGTGGGCGGAAGGGGTTTCAGTGTGTGCGGAAGGTGTTTCAGTGTGTGGGGAAGGGAAATACAGTTTCTGGGGAAGGTGTTTCATTGTGTGCGGAAGGGGTTTCAGTGTGTGGCGAAGGGGTTTCAGTGTGTGGGGAAGTGGTTTCAGTGTGTGGGGAAGGGTTTCCGTGTGTGAGGAAGGGGTTTCAGTGTGTGGGGAAGGGGTTTCAGTGTGTGGGGAAGGGGCTTCAGTGTGTGGGGAAGTGTTTCAGTGAGTGGGGAAGGATTACAGTGCGTGGGGACTTGGTTTCAGTGTGTGGGGAAGGGGTTTCAGTGTGTGGGGAAGGGTTTCAGTGTGTGCGGAAGGGGTTTCAGTGTGTGGGGAAGGGTTTCAGTGTGTGGGGAAGGTGTTTCAGTGTGTGGGGAAGGGGTTTCAGTGTGTGGGGAAGGGTTTCTCTGTGTGGGGAAGGTGTTTCAGTGTGTGGGGAAGGGGTTTCAGTGTATGTGGAAGGTATTTCAGTGTGTGGTGAAGGGGTTTCAGTGTGTGGGGAAGGTGTTTTAGTGGGTGGGGTAGGGGTTTCACAGTGTGGGGAAGGGTTTCAGTGTGTGGGGAAGGGATTTCAGCGTGTGGGGAAGGTTTTTCAGTGTGTGGGGAAGTTGTTTCAGTGCGTGGGGATGTGCTTCTGTGTGTGGGGAAGGGGTTTCTGTGTTTGGGGAAGGGTTTCAGTGTTTGGGGAATGTGCGTCAGTGTGTGGGGATGGGTTTCAGTGTGTGGGGATGGGGTTACAGTGTGTGGGGAAGTGGTTTCAGTATGTGGGGAAGGTGTTTCAGTGAGTGGGGAAGGATTTTCAGAGTGTGGGGAAGGGATTCACTGTGTGAAATGGGGTATCAGTGTGTGGGGAAGGGGTTTCAGTGTGTGGGGAATGGGTTTCTGTGTGTGGGGAAGGTTTTCAGTCTGTGCGGAAGGGGTTTCATAGTGTGGGGAAGGGTTTCAGTGTGTGGGGAAGCTGTTTCAGTGTGTGGGGAAGGGGTTTCAGTGTGCGGGAAGGTTTTCACTGTACGCGGAAGGGGTTTCAGTGTGTTTGGAAGGGGTTTCAGTGTGTGGGGATGGTGTTTCAGTGTGTGGGGATGTGTTTCAGTGTGTGGGGAAGGGGTTACTGTGTGTGGGGAAGGGTTTCACTGTGTGTGGATGGGGTTTCAGTGGTTGGGGAAGGTGTTTCAGTGTGTGTGGAAGGTGTTTCAGTGTGTGGGGAAGGGGTTTCAGTGAGTGAGGATGGGGATTTAGTGTGTGGGGAATGTGTTTCAGTGTGTGCGGAAGGGGTTTCAGTGTGTGCGGAAGGTGTTTCAGTGTGTGGGGAAGGGGTTTCAGTTTCTGGGGAAGGTTTTTCATTGTGTGCGGAAGGGGTTTCAGTGTGTGGGGACGGGGTTTCACTGTGTGGGGAAGGGGCTTCAGTGTTTGGGGAAGGTGTTTCAGTGTGTGGGGAAGGGGCTTCAGTGTGTGGGGATGTGTTTCAGTGTGTGGGGAAGGTGTTTCAGTGTGTGGGGATGTGTTTCAGTGTGTGGGGAAGGTGTTTCAGTGTGTGGTGAAGGCCTTCACTGTGTGCGGAAGGGGTTTCAGTGAGTGGGGAAGGGGTTCCAGTGTGTGGGGAAGGTGTTTCAGTGTGTGTGGAAGGGGTTTCAGTGTGTGTGCAAGACGTTTCAGTGTGTGGGGAAGGGGTTTCAGTGTTTGGGGAAGGGGTTTCAGTGTGGGGGAAGGTGTTCCAGTGCGGGGGGAAGGGTTTCAGTGTGTGGGGAATGTTTTTCATTGTGTGGTGAATGGGTTTCAGTGTTTGGGGAAGGGTTTCATTCTGTGGGGAAGGGGTTTCAGTGTGTGGGGATGGGTTTCCGTGTGTGGGGAAGGGGTTTCAGTGTGTGGGGAAGGGGTTTCAGTGTGTGGGGAAGCGGCTTCAGTGTGTGGGGAAGTGTTTCAGTGAGTGGGGAAGGGTTACAGTGCGTGGGGACTTGGTTTCAGTGTGTCGGGAAGGGGTTTCAGTGTGTGGGGAAGGGTTTCAGTGTGTGCGGAAGGGGTTTCAGTGTGTGGGAAAGGGTTTCAGTGTGTGGGGAAGGTGTTTCAGTGTGCGGGGAAGGGGTTTCAGTGTGTGGGGAAGGGTTTTTCTGTGTGGGGAAGGTGTTTCAGTGTGTGGGGAAGGGGTTTCAGTGTGTGGGGAAGCGGCTTCAGTGTGTGGGGAAGTGTTTCAGTGAGTGGGGAAGGATTACAGTGCGTGGGGACTTGGTTTCAGTGTGTGGGGAAGGGGTTTCAGTGTGTGGGGAAGGGTTTCAGTGTGTGCGGAAGGGGTTTCAGTGTGTGGGAAAGGGTTTCAGTGTGTGGGGAAGGTGTTTCAGTGTGTGGGGAAGGGGTTTCAGTGTGTGGGGAAGGGTTTCTCTGTGTGGGGAAGGTGTTTCAGTGTGTGGGGAAGTGGTTTCAGTGTTTGGGGAAGGTGTTTCAGTGTGTGGGGAAGGGGTTTCAGTGTGTGGGGATGTGTTTCAGTGTGTGGGGAAGGTGTTTCAGTGTGTGGGGATGTGTTTCAGTGTGTGGGGAAGGTGTTTCAGTGTGTGGTGAAGGCCTTCACTGTGTGCGGAAGGGGTTTCAGTGTGTGGGGAAGGGGTTCCAGTGTGTGGGGAAGGTGTTTCAGTGTGTGTGGAAGGGGTTTCAGTGTGTGCGCAAGACGTTTCAGTGTGTGGGGAAGGGGTTTCAGTGTTTGGGGAAGGGGTTTCAGTGTCGGGGTAGGTGTTCCAGTGCGTGGGGAAGGGTTTCAGTGTGTGGGGAATGTTTTTCATTGTGTGGTGAATGGGTTTCAGTGTTTGGGGAAGGGTTTAATTCTGTGGGGAAGGGGTTTCAGTGTGTGGGGAAGGGTTTCCGTGTGTGGGGAAGGGGTTTCAGTGTGTGGGGAAGGGGTTTCAGTGTGTGGGGAAGCGGCTTCAGTGTGTGGGGAAGTGTTTCAGTGAGTGGGGAAGGATTACAGTGCGTGGGGACTTGGTTTCAGTGTGTGGGGAAGGGGTTGCAGTGTGTGGGGAAGGGTTTCAGTGTGTGCGGAAGGGGTTTCAGTGTGTGGGGAAGGGTTTCAGTGTGTGGGGAAGGTGTTTCAGTGTGTGGGGAAGGGGTTTCAGTGTGTGGGGAAGGGTTTCTCTGTGTGGGGAAGGTGTTTCAGTGTGTGGGGAAGGGGTTTCAGTGTATGTGGAAGGTGTTTCAGTGGGTGGTGAAGGGGTTTCAGTGTGTGGGGAAGGTGTTTAAGTGGGTGGGGTAGGGGTTTCACAGTATGGGGAAGGGTTTCAGTGTGTGGGGAAGGGATTTCAGTGTGTGGGGAAGGTTTTTCAGTGAGTGGGGAAGTTGTTTCAGTGCGTGGGGATGTGCTTCAGTGTGTGGGGAAGCGGTTTCAGTGTGTGGGGAAGGGTTTCAGTGTGTTGGGAATGTGCTTCAGTGTGTGGGGATGGGTTTCAGTGTGTGGGGATGGGGTTACAATGTGTGGGGAAGTGGTTTTAGTGTGTTGGGAAGGTGTTTCAGTGAGTGGGGAAGGATTTTCAGAGTGTGGGGAAGGGTTTCACTGTGTGCGATGGGGTATCAGTGTGTGGGGAAGGGGTTTCAGTGTGTGGGGAATGGGTTTAAGTGTGTGGGGAATGTTTTCAGTCTGTGCGGAAGGGGTTTCATAGTGTGGGGAAGGGTTTCAGTGTGTGGGGAAGCTGTTTCAGTGTGTGGGGAAGGGGTTTCAGTGTGCGGGGAAGGTTTTCACTGAACGCGGAAGGGGTTTCAGTGTGTTTGGAAGGGGTTTCAGTGTGTGGGGATGGTGTTTCAGTGTGTGGGGATGTGTTTCAGTGTGTGGGGAAGGTGTTTCAGTGTGTGTGGAAGGGGTTTCAGTGTGTGGGGAAGTGGTTTCAGTGTGTGAGGATGGGGATTTAGTGTGTGGGGAATGTGTTTCAGTGTGGGCGGAAGGGGTTTCAGTGTGTGCGGAAGGTGTTTCAGTGTGTGGGGAAGGGAAATACAGTTTCTGGGGAAGGTGTTTCATTGTGTGCGGAAGGGGTTTCAGTGTGTGCGGAAGGGGTTTCAGTGTGTGGGGAAGGTGTTTCAGTGTTGGGGGAAGGTGTTTCAGTGTGTGGGGAAGGTGTTTCAGTGTGTGGGGAAGGGTTTCAGTGTGTGGCGAAGGGGTTTCAGTGTGTGGGGAAGTGGTTTCAGTGTGTGGGGAAGGGTTTCCGTGTGTGGGGAAGGGGTTTCAGTGTGTGGGGAAGGGGCTTCAGTGTGTGGGGAAGGGGCTTCAGTGTGTGGGGAAGTGTTTCAGTGAGTGGGGAAGGATTACAGTGCGTGGGGACTTGGTTTCAGTGTGTGGGGAAGGGGTTTCAGTGTGTGGGGAAGGGTTTCAGTGTTTGCGGAAGGTGTTGCAGTGTGTGTGGAAGGGTTTCTGTGTGTGGGGAAGGTGTTTCAGTGTGTGGGGAAGGGGTTTCAGTGTGTGTGGAAGGGTTTCTCTGTGTGGGGAAGGTGTTTCAGTGTGTGGGGAAGGGGTTTCAGTGTATGTGGAAGGTGTTTCAGTGTGTGGTGAAGGGGTTTCAGTGTTTGGGGAAGGTGTTTTAGTGGGTGGGGTAGGGGTTTCAGAGTGTGGGGAAGGGTTTCAGTGTGTGGGGAAGGGATTTCAGCGTGTGGGGAAGTTGTTTCAGTGCGTGGGGATGTGCTTCTGTGTGTGGGGAAGGGGTTTCAGTGTTTGGGGAAGGCTTTCAGTGTGTGGGGAATGTGCTTCAGTGTGTGGGGATGGGTTTCAGTGTGTGGGGATGGGGTTACAGTGTGTGGGGAAGTGGTTTCAGTATGTGGGGAAGGTGTTTCAGTGAGTGGGGAAGGGTTTTCAGATTGTGGGGAAGGGATTCACTGTGTGAAATGGGGTATCAGTGTGTGGGGAAGGGGTTTCAGTGTGTGGGGAATGGGTTTCAGTGTGTGGGGAAGGGTTTCAGTCTGTGCGGAAGGGGTTTCATAGTGTGGGGAAGGGTTTCAGTGTGTGGGGAAGCTGTTTCAGTGTGTGGGGAAGGGGTTTCAGTGTGCGGGGAAGGTTTTCACTGAACGCGGAAGGGGTTTCAGTGTGTTTGGAAGGGCTTTCAGTGTGTGGGGATGGTGTTTCAGTGTGTGGGGATGTGTTTCAGTGTGTGGGGAAGGTGTTTCAGTGTGTGTGGAAGGGGTTTCAGTGTGTGGGGAAGTGGTTTCAGTGTGTGAGGATGGGGATTTAGTGTGTGGGGAATGTGTTTCAGTGTGGGCGGAAGGGGTTTCAGTGTGTGCGGAAGGTGTTTCAGTGTGTGGGGAAGGGAAATACAGTTTCTGGGGAAGGTGTTTCATTGTGTGCGGAAGGGGTTTCAGTGTGTGCTGAAGGGGTTTCAGTGTGTGGGGAAGGTGTTTCAGTGTTGGGGGAAGGTGTTTCAGTGTGTGGGGAAGGTGTTTCAGTGTGTGGGGAAGGGTTTCAGTGTGTGGCGAAGGGGTTTCAGTGTGTGGGGAAGTGGTTTCAGTGTGTGGGGAAGGGTTTCCGTGTGTGGGGAAGGGGTTTCAGTGTGTGGGGAAGGGGCTTCAGTGTGTGGGGAAGGGGCTTCAGTGTGTGGGGAAGTGTTTCAGTGAGTGGGGAAGGATTACAGTGCGTGGGGACTTGGTTTCAGTGTGTGGGGAAGGGGTTTCAGTGTGTGGGGAAGGGTTTCAGTGTGTGCGGAAGGTGTTTCAGTGTGTGGGGAAGGGTTTCAGTGTGTGGGGAAGGTGTTTCAGTGTGTGGGGAAGGGGTTTCAGTGTGTGTGGAAGGGTTTCTCTGTGTGGGGAAGGTGTTTCAGTGTGTGGGGAAGGGGTTTCAGTGTATGTGGAAGGTGTTTCAGTGTGTGGTGAAGGGGTTTCAGTGTTTGGGGAAGGTGTTTTAGTGGGTGGGGTAGGGGTTTCAGAGTGTGGGGAAGGGTTTCAGTGTGTGGGGAAGGGATTTCAGCGTGTGGGGAAGTTGTTTCAGTGCGTGGGGATGTGCTTCTGTGTGTGGGGAAGGGGTTTCAGTGTTTGGGGAAGGCTTTCAGTGTGTGGGGAATGTGCTTCAGTGTGTGGGGATGGGTTTCAGTGTGTGGGGATGGGGTTACAGTGTGTGGGGAAGTGGTTTCAGTATGTGGGGAAGTTGTTTCAGTGAGTGGGGAAGGGTTTTCAGATTGTGGGGAAGGGATTCACTGTGTGAAATGGGGTATCAGTGTGTGGGGAAGGGGTTTCAGTGTGTGGGGAATGGGTTTCAGTGTGTGGGGAAGGGTTTCAGTCTGTGCGGAAGGGGTTTCATAGTGTGGGGAAGGGTTTCAGTGTGTGGGGAAGCTGTTTCAGTGTGTGGGGAAGGGGTTTCAGTCTGTGGGGAAGGGGTTTCAGTGTGTTGGGAAGGTGTTTCAGTCTGTGCGGAAGTGGTTTCAGTGTATGCGGAAGGTTTTTCAGTGTGTGGGGCAGGGTTTCACTGAGTGCGGAAGGGGTTTCAGTGTGTGGGGAAGGGGTTTCATTGTGTGGGGAAGTTGTTTCAGTATCTGCGGAAGGGGTTTCAGAGTGTGGGGAAGGGGTTTCAGTGTGTGGGGAAGGTGTTTCAGTGTGTGCGGAAGGGGTTTCAATGAGTGGGGAAGGTGTTTCAGTGTGTGGGGAAGGGTTTCACTGAGTGCGGAAGGGGTTTCAGTGTGTGGGGAAGGGGTTTCAGTGTGTGGGGAAGTTGTTTCAGTATCTGCGGAAGGGGTTTCAGAGTGTGGGGAAGGGGTTTCAGTGTGTGGGGAAGGTGTTTCAGTGTGTGCGGAAGGGGTTTCCATGAGTGGGGAAGGGGTTTCTGTGTGTGGGGATGTGTTTCAGTGTGTGATAAGGGGTTTCAGTGTGTGTGGAAGGGGTTTCAGTGTGTGGGGAAGGGGTTTCAGTGTGTGGGGAAGCGGCTTCAGTGTGTGGGGAAGTGTTTCAGTGAGTGGGGAAGGATTACAGTGCGTGGGGACTTGGTTTCAGTGTGTGGGGAAGGGGTTTCAGTGTGTGGGGAAGGGTTTCAGTGTGTGCGGAAGGGGTTTCAGTGTGTGGGGAAGGGTTTCAGTGTGTGGGGAAGGTGTTTCAGTGTGTGGGGAAGGAGTTTCAGTGTGTGGGGAAGGGTTTCTCTGTATGGGGAAGGTGTTTCAGTGTGTGGGGAAGGGGTTTCAGTGTATGTGGAAGGTGTTTCAGTGAGTGGTGAAGGGGTTTCAGTGTGTGGGGAAGGTGTTTTAGTGGGTGGGGTAGGGGTTTCACAGTGTGGGGAAGGGTTTCAGTGTGTGGGGAAGGGATTTCAGTTTGTGGGGAAGGTTTTTCAGTGAGTGGGGAAGTTGTTTCAGTGCGTGGGGATGTGCTTCAGTGTGTGGGGAAGCGGTTTCAGTGTGTGGGGAAGCGTTTCAGTGTTTGGGGAATGTGCTTCAGTGTGTGGGGATGGGTTTCAGTGTGTGGGGATGGGGTTACAGTGTGTGGGGAAGTGGTTTTAGTGTGTTGGGAAGGTGTTTCAGTGAGTGGGGAAGGATTTTCAGAGTGTGGGGAAGGGTTTCACTGTGTGCGATGGGGTATCAGTGTGTGGGGAAGGGGTTTCAGTGTGTGGGGAATGGGTTTAAGTGTGTGGGGAAGGGTTTCAGTCTGTGCGGAAGGGGTTTCATAGTGTGGGGAAGGGTTTCAGTGTGTGGGGAAGCTGTTTCAGTGTGTGGGGAAGGGGTTTCAGTGTGCGGGGAAGGTTTTCACTGAACGCGGAAGGGGTTTCAGTGTGTTTGGAAGGGGTTTCAGTGTGTGGGGATGGTGTTTCAGTGTGTGGGGATGTGTTTCAGTGTGTGGGGAAGGGGTTACAGTGTGTGGGGAAGGGTTTCACTGTGTGTGGATGGGGTTTCAGTGTGTGGGGAAGGTGTTTCAGTGTGTGTGGAAGGGGTTTCAGTGTGTGGGGAAGTGGTTTCAGTGTGTGAGGATGGGGATTTAGTGTGTGGGGAATGTGTTTCAGTGTGGGCGGAAGGGGTTTCAGTGTGTGCGGAAGGTGTTTCAGTGTGTGGGGAAGGGAAATACAGTTTCTGGGGAAGGTGTTTCATTGTGTGCGGAAGGGGTTTCAGTGTGTGGGGAAGGGGTTTCAGTGTGTGGGGCTGGGGTTTCAGTGTGTGGGGAAGGTGTTTCAGTGTGTGTGTGGATGGGTTTCAGTGTGTGGGGATGGGGTTTCAGTGTGTGAGGATGGATTTCAGTGTGTGCAGAAGGTGTTTCAGTGTGTGGGGACGGGGTATCAGTGTTTGGGGAAGGGGTATCAGTGTGTGGGGAAGTTGTTTCAGTGTGTGGGGATGGGTTTTAGTGTGTGGGGAAGGAGTTTCAGTGTGTGGGGAAGGGGTTTCAGTCTGTGCAGAAGGGGTTTCAGTGTGTGGGGAAGTGGTATCAGTGTGTGGGGAAGGTGTTTCAGTGTGTGGGGATGTGTTGCAGTGTGTGGGGAAGGTGTTTCACTGTGTGGGGAAGGGGTTTCAGTATGTGTAGAAGGGGTTTCAGTGTGTGGGGAAGGGTTTCAGTGTGTGGCAAAGGGGTTTCAGTGTGTGGGGAAGTGGTTTCAGTGTGTGGGGAAGGTTTTCCGTGTGTGGGGAAGGGGTTACAGTGTGTGGGGAAGGGTTTCACTGTGTGTGGATGGGGTTTCAGTGTGTGGGGAAGGTGTTTCAGTGTGTGTGGAAGGGGTTTCAGTGTGTGGGGAAGTGGTTTCAGTGTGTGAGGATGGGGATTTAGTGTGTGGGGAATGTGTTTCAGTGTGGGCGGAAGGGGTTTCAGTGTGTGCGGAAGGTGTTTCAGTGTGTGGGGAAGGGAAATACAGTTTCTGGGGAAGGTGTTTCATTGTGTGCGGAAGGGGTTTCAGTGTGTGGGGAAGGTGTTTCAGTGTGTGTGTGGATGGGTTTCAGTGTGTGGGGATGGGGTTTCAGTGTGTGAGGATGGATTTCAGTGTGTGCAGAAGGTGTTTCAGTGTGTGGGGACGGGGTTTCAGTGTTTGGGGAAGGGGTATCAGTGTGTGGGGAAGTTGTTTCAGTGTGTGGGGATGGGTTTTAGTGTGTGGGGAAGGAGTTTCAGTGTGTGGGGAAGGGGTTTCAGTCTGTGCAGAAGGGGTTTCAGTGTGTGGGGAAGGGGTATCAGTGTGTGGGGAAGGTGTTTCAGTGTGTGGGGATGGGTTGCAGTGTGTGGGGAAGGTGTTTCACTGTGTGGGGAAGGGGTTTCAGTATGTGTAGAAGGGGTTTCAGTGTGTGGGGAAGGGTTTCAGTGTGTGGCGAAGGGGTTTCAGTGTGTGGGGAAGTGGTTTCAGTGTGTGGGGAAGGGTT
This sequence comes from Heterodontus francisci, assembly GCF_036365525.1. NCBI lineage: Eukaryota > Metazoa > Chordata > Chondrichthyes > Heterodontiformes > Heterodontidae > Heterodontus > Heterodontus francisci. Next base: position 346,328 of record NW_027141591.1, read on the forward strand.
TCCGTGTGTGGGGAAGGGGTTACAGTGTGTGGGGAAGGGTTTCACTGTGTGTGGATGGGGTTTCAGTGTGTGGGGAAGGTGTTTCAGTGTGTGTGGAAGGGGTTTCAGTGTGTGGGGAAGTGGTTTCAGTGTGTGAGGATGGGGATTTACTGTGTGGGGAATGTGTTTCAGTGTGGGCGGAAGGGGTTTCAGTGTGTGCGGAAGGTGTTTCAGTGTGTGGGGAAGGGAAATACAGTTTCTGGGGAAGGTGTTTCATTGTGTGCGGAAGGGGTTTCAGTGTGTGGGGAAGGGGTTTCAGTGTGTGGGAAAGGTGTTTCAGTGTTTGGGGAAGGTGTTTCAGTGTGTGGGGAAGGGGTTTCAGTGTGTGGGGAAGGGTTTCAGTGTGTGACGAAGGGGTTTCAGTGTGTGGGGAAGTGGTTTCAGTGTGTGGGGAAGGGTTTCAGTGTGTGGGGAAGGGGTTTCAGAGTGAGGGGAAGGTCTTTCCGTGTGTGGGGATGGGTTTCAGTGAGTGGGGAAGGGGTTTCAGTTTGTGGGGATGGCTTTCAGTGAGTGGGGAAGGGGTTTCAGTGTGTGGGGCTGGGGTTTCAGTGTGTGGGGAAGGTGTTTCAGTGTGTGGGGAAGGGGTATCAGTGTGTGGGGAAGGTGTTTCAGTGTGTGTGGATGGGTTGCAGTGTGTGGGGAAGGTGTTTCAGTATGTAGCGAAGGGGTTTCAGTGTGTGGGGAAGTGGTTTCAGTGTGTGGGGGAGGGTTTCCGTGTGTGGGGAAGGGGTTTCAGTGTGTGGAGAAGGGGTTTCAGTGTGTGGGGAAGCGGCTTCAGTGTGTGGGGAAGTGTTGCAGTGAGTGGGGAAGGATTACAGTGCGTGGGGACTTGGTTTCAGTGTGTGGGGAAGGGGTTTCAGTGTGTGGGGAAGGGTTTCAGTGTGTGCGGAAGGGGTTTCAGTGTGTGGGGAAGGGTTTCAGTGTGTGGGGAAGGTGTTTCAGTGTGTGGGGAAGGGGTTTCAGTGTGTGGGGAAGGGTTTCTCTGTGTGGGGAAGGTGTTTCAGTGTGTGGGGAAGGGGTTTCAGTGTATGTGGAAGGTGTTTCAGTGAGTGGTGAAGGGGTTTCAGTGTGTGGGGAAGGTGTTTTAGTAGGTGGGGTAGGGGTTTCACAGTGTGGGGAAGGGTTTCAGTGTGTGGGGAAGGGATTTCAATGTGTGGGGAAGGTTTTTCAGTGTGTGGGGAAGTTGTTTCAGTGCGTGGGGATGTGCTTCAGTGTGTGGGGAAGCGGTTTCAGTGTGTGGGGAAGGGTTTCAGTGTGTGGGGAATGTGCTTCAGTGTGTGGGGATGGGTTTCAGTGTGTGGGGATGGTGTTACAGTGTGTGGGGAAGTGGTTTTAGTGTGTTGGGAAGGTGTTTCAGTGAGTGGGGAAGTATTTTCAGAGTGTGGGGAAGGGTTTCACTGTGTGCGATGGGGTATCAGTGTGTGGGGAAGAGGTTTCAGTGTGTGGGGAATGGGTCTAAGTGTGTGGGGAAGGGTTTCAGTCTGTGCGGAAGGGGTTTCATAGTGTGGGGAAGGGTTTCAGTGTGTGGGGAAGGGGTTTCAGTGTGCGGGGAAGGTTTTCACTGAACGCGGAAGGGGTTTCAGTGTGTTTGGAAGGGGTTTCAGTGTGTGGGGATGGTGTTTCAGTGTGTGGGGATGTGTTTCAGTGTGTGGGGAAGGGGTTACAGTGTTTGGGGAAGGGTTTCACTGTGTGTGGATGGGGTTTCAGTGTGTGGGGAAGGTGTTTCAGTGTGTGTGGAAGGGGTTTCAGTGTGTGGGGAAGTGGTTTCAGTGTGTGAGGATGGGGATTTAGTGTGTGGGGAATGTGTTGCAGTGTGGGCGGAAGGGGTTTCAGTGTGTGCGGAAGGTGTTTCAGTGTGTGGGGAAGGGAAATACAGTTTCTGGGGAAGGTGTTTCATTGTGTGCGGAAGGGGTTTCAGTGTGTGGGGAAGGGGTTTCAGTGTGTGGGGCTGGGGTTTCAGTGTGTGGGGAAGTTGTTTCAGTGTGTGGGGAAGGGGTTTCAGTGTGTGGGGATGGGGTTTCAGTGTGTGAGGATGGATTTCAGTGTGTGCAGAAGGTGTTTCAGTGTGTGGGGACGGGGTTTCAGTGTTTGGGGAAGGGGTATCAGTGTGTGGGGAAGTTGTTTCAGTGTGTGGGGATGGGTTTTAGTGTGTGGGGAAGGAGTTTCAGTGTGTGGGGAAGGGTTTTCAGTCTGTGCAGAAGGGGTTTCAGTGTGTGGGGAAGGGGTATCAGTGTGTGGGGAAGGTGTTTCAGTGTGTGGGGATGGGTTGCAGTGTGTGGGGAACGTGTTTCACTGTGTGGGGAAGGGGTTTCAGTATGTGTAGAAGGGGTTTCAGTGTGTGGGGAAGGGTTTCAGTGTGTGGCGAAGGGGTTTCAGTGTGTGGGGAAGTGGTTTCAGTGTGTGGGGAAGGGTTTCCGTGTGTGGGGAAGGGGTTACAGTGTGTGGGGAAGGGGTTTCAGTGTGTGGGGAAGTGGCTTCAGTGTGTGGGGAAGTGTTTCAGTGAGTGGGGAAGGATTACAGTGCGTGGGGACTTGGTTTCAGTGTGTGGGGAAGGGGTTGCAGTGTGTGGGGAAGGGTTTCAGTGTGTGCGGAAGGGGTTTCAGTGTGTGGGGAAGGGTTTCAGTGTGTGGGGAAGGTGTTTCAGTGTGTGGGGAAGGGGTTTCAGTGTGTGGGGAAGGGTTTCTCTGTGTGGGGAAGGTGTTTCAGTGTGTGGGGAAGGGGTTTCAGTGTATGTGGCAGGTGTTTCAGTGTGTGGTGAAGGGGTTTCAGTGTGTGGGGAAGGTGTTTTAGTGGGTGGGGTAGGGGTTTTACAGTGTGGGGAAGGGTTTCAGTGTGTGGGGAAGGGATTTCAGTGTGTGGGGAAGGTTTTTCAATGAGTGGGGAAGTTGTTTCAGTGCGTGGGGATGTGCTTCAGTGTGTGGGGAAGCGGTTTCAGTGTGTGGGGAAGGGTTTCAGTGTGTGGGGAATGTGCTTCAGTGTGTGGGGATGGGTTTCAGTGTGTGGGGATGGGGTTACAGTGTGTGGGGAAGTGGTTTTAGTGTGTTGGGAAGGTGTTTCAGTGAGTGGGGAAGGATTTTCAGAGTGTGGGGAAGGGTTTCACTGTGTGCGATGGGGTATCAGTGTGTGGGGAAGGGGTTTCAGTCTGTGGGGAATGGGTTTAAGTGTGTGGGGAAGGGTTTCAGTCTGTGCGGAAGGGGTTTCATAGTGTGGGGAAGGGTTTCAGTGTGTGGGGAAGCTGTTTCAGTGTGTGGGGAAGGGGTTTCAGTGTGCGGGGAAGGTTTTCACTGAACGCGGAAGGGGTTTCAGTGTGTTTGGAAGGGGTTTCAGTGTGTGGGGATGGTGTTTCAGTGTGTGGGGATGTGTTTCAGTGTGTGGGGAAGGGATTACAGTGTGTGGGGAAGGGTTTCACTGTGTGTGGATGGGGTTTCAGTGTGTGGGGAAGGTGTTTCAGTGTGTGTGGAAGGGGTTTCAGTGTGTGGGGAAGTGGTTTCAGTGTGTGAGGATGGGGATTTAGTGTGTGGGAAATGTGTTTCAGTGTGGGCGGAAGGGGTTTCAGTGTGTGCAGAAGGTGTTTCAGTGTGTGGGGAAGGGAAATACAGTTTCTGGGGAAGGTGTTTCATTGTGTGCGGAAGGGGTTTCAGTGTGTGGGGAAGGGGTTTCAGTGTGTGGGGAAGGTGTTTCAGTGTTTGGGGAAGGTGTTTCAGTGTGTGGGGAAGGGGTTTCAGTGTGTGGGGAAGGGTTTCAGTGTGTGGCGAAGGGGTTTCAGTGTGTGGGGAATGGGTCTAAGTGTGTGGGGAAGGGTTTCAGTCTGTGCGGAAGGGGTTTCATAGTGTGGGGAAGGGTTTCAGTGTGTGGGGAAGCTGTTTCAGTGTGTGGGGAAGGGGTTTCAGTGTGCGGGGATGGTTTTCACTGAACGCGGAAGGGGTTTCAGTGTGTTTGGAAGGGGTTTCAGTGTGTGGGGATGGTGTTTCAGTGTGTGGGGATGTGTTTCAGTGTGTGGGGAAGGGGTTACAGTGTGTGGGGAAGGGTTTCACTGTGTGTGGATGGGGTTTCAGTGTGTGGGGAAGGTGTTTCAGTGTGTGTGGAAGGGGTTTCAGTGTGTGGGGACGTGGTTTCAGTGTGTGAGGATGGGGATTTAGTGTGTGGGGAATGTGTTTCAGTGTGGGCGGAAGGGGTTTCAGTGTGTGCGGAAGGTGTTTCAGTGTGTGGGGAAGGGAAATACAGTTTCTGGGGAAGGTGTTTCATTGTGTGCGGAAGGGGTTTCAGTGTGTGGCGAAGGGGTTTCAGTGTGTGGGGAAGTGGTTTCAGTGTGTGGGGAAGGGTTTCCGTGTGTGAGGAAGGGGTTTCAGTGTGTGGGGAAGGGGTTTCAGTGTGTGGGGAAGGGGCTTCAGTGTGTGGGGAAGTGTTTCAGTGAGTGGGGAAGGATTACAGTGCGTGGGGACTTGGTTTCAGTGTGTGGGGAAGGGGTTTCAGTGTGTGGGGAAGGGTTTCATTGTGTGCGGAAGGGGTTTCAGTGTGTGGGGAAGGGTTTCAGTGTGTGGGGAAGGTGTTTCAGTGTGTGGGGAAGGGGTTTCAGCGTGTGGGGAAGGTTTTTCAGTGTGTGGGGAAGTTGTTTCAGTGCGTGGGGATGTGCTTCTGTGTGTGGGGAAGGGGTTTCAGTGTTTGGGGAAGGGTTTCAGTGTTTGGGGAATGTGCGTCAGTGTGTGGGGATGGGTTTCAGTGTGTGGGGATGGGGTTACAGTGTGTGGGGAAGTGGTTTCAGTATGTGGGGAAGGTGTTTCAGTGAGTGGGGAAGGATTTTCAGAGTGTGGGGAAGGGATTCACTGTGTGAAATGGGGTATCAGTGTGTGGGGAAGGGGTTTCAGTGTGTGGGGAATGGGTTTCTGTGTGTGGGGAAGGTTTTCAGTCTGTGCGGAAGGGGTTTCATAGTGTGGGGAAGGGTTTCAGTGTGTGGGGAAGCTGTTTCAGTGTGTGGGGAAGGGGTTTCAGTGTGCGGGAAGGTTTTCACTGTACGCGGAAGGGGTTTCAGTGTGTTTGGAAGGGGTTTCAGTGTGTGGGGATGGTGTTTCAGTGTGTGGGGATGTGTTTCAGTGTGTGGGGAAGGGGTTACTGTGTGTGGGGAAGGGTTTCACTGTGTGTGGATGGGGTTTCAGTGGTTGGGGAAGGTGTTTCAGTGTGTGTGGAAGGTGTTTCAGAGTGTGGGGAAGGGATTTCAGTGAGTGAGGATGGGGATTTAGTGTGTGGGGAATGTGTTTCAGTGTGTGCGGAAGGGGTTTCAGTGTGTGCGGAAGGTGTTTCAGTGTGTGGGGAAGGGGTTTCAGTTTCTGGGGAAGGTTTTTCATTGTGTGCGGAAGGGGTTTCAGTGTGTGGGGAAGGGGTTTCACTGTGTGGGGAAGGGGCTTCAGTGTTTGGGGAAGGTGTTTCAGTGTGTGGGGAAGGGGCTTCAGTGTGTGGGGATGTGTTTCAGTGTGTGGGGAAGGTGTTTCAGTGTGTGGGGATGTGTTTCAGTGTGTGGGGAAGGTGTTTCAGTGTGTGGTGAAGGCCTTCACTGTGTGCGGAAGGGGTTTCAGTGAGTGGGGAAGGGGTTCCAGTGTGTGGGGAAGGTGTTTCAGTGTGTGTGGAAGGGGTTTCAGTGTGTGTGCAAGACGTTTCAGTGTGTGGGGAAGGGGTTTCAGTGTTTGGGGAAGGGGTTTCAGTGTGGGGGAAGGTGTTCCAGTGCGGGGGGAAGGGTTTCAGTGTGTGGGGAATGTTTTTCATTGTGTGGTGAATGGGTTTCAGTGTTTGGGGAAGGGTTTCATTCTGTGGGGAAGGGGTTTCAGTGTGTGGGGATGGGTTTCCGTGTGTGGGGAAGGGGTTTCAGTGTGTGGGGAAGGGGTTTCAGTGTGTGGGGAAGCGGCTTCAGTGTGTGGGGAAGTGTTTCAGTGAGTGGGGAAGGATTACAGTGCGTGGGGACTTGGTTTCAGTGTGTCGGGAAGGGGTTTCAGTGTGTGGGGAAGGGTTTCAGTGTGTGCGGAAGGGGTTTCAGTGTGTGGGAAAGGGTTTCAGTGTGTGGGGAAGGTGTTTCAGTGTGCGGGGAAGGGGTTTCAGTGTGTGGGGAAGGGTTTTTCTGTGTGGGGAAGGTGTTTCAGTGTGTGGGGAAGGGGTTTCAGTGTGTGGGGAAGCGGCTTCAGTGTGTGGGGAAGTGTTTCAGTGAGTGGGGAAGGATTACAGTGCGTGGGGACTTGGTTTCAGTGTGTGGGGAAGGGGTTTCAGTGTGTGGGGAAGGGTTTCAGTGTGTGCGGAAGGGGTTTCAGTGTGTGGGAAAGGGTTTCAGTGTGTGGGTAAGGTGTTTCAGTGTGTGGGGAAGGGGTTTCAGTGTGTGGGGAAGGGTTTCTCTGTGTGGGGAAGGTGTTTCAGTGTGTGGGGAAGTGGTTTCAGTGTTTGGGGAAGTGGTTTCAGTGTGTGGGGAAGTGGTTTCAGTGTGTGAGGATGGGGATTTAGTGTGTGGGGAATGTGTTTCAGTGTGGGCGGAAGGGGTTTCAGTGTGTGCGGAAGGTGTTTCAGTGTGTGGGGAAGGGAAATACAGTTTCTGGGGAAGGTGTTTCATTGTGTGCGGAAGGGGTTTCAGTGTGTGGCGAAGGGGTTTCAGTGTGTGGGGAAGTGGTTTCAGTGTGTGGGGAAGGGTTTCCGTGTGTGAGGAAGGGGTTTCAGTGTGTGGGGAAGGGGTTTCAGTGTGTGGGGAAGGGGCTTCAGTGTGTGGGGAAGTGTTTCAGTGAGTGGGGAAGGATTACAGTGCGTGGGGACTTGGTTTCAGTGTGTGGGGAAGGGGTTTCAGTGTGTGGGGAAGGGTTTCATTGTGTGCGGAAGGGGTTTCAGTGTGTGGGGAAGGGTTTCAGTGTGTGGGGAAGGTGTTTCAGTGTGTGGGGAAGGGGTTTCAGCGTGTGGGGAAGGTTTTTCAGTGTGTGGGGAAGTTGTTTCAGTGCGTGGGGATGTGCTTCTGTGTGTGGGGAAGGGGTTTCAGTGTTTGGGGAAGGGTTTCAGTGTTTGGGGAATGTGCGTCAGTGTGTGGGGATGGGTTTCAGTGTGTGGGGATGGGGTTACAGTGTGTGGGGAAGTGGTTTCAGTATGTGGGGAAGGTGTTTCAGTGAGTGGGGAAGGATTTTCAGAGTGTGGGGAAGGGATTCACTGTGTGAAATGGGGTATCAGTGTGTGGGGAAGGGGTTTCAGTGTGTGGGGAATGGGTTTCTGTGTGTGGGGAAGGTTTTCAGTCTGTGCGGAAGGGGTTTCATAGTGTGGGGAAGGGTTTCAGTGTGTGGGGAAGCTGTTTCAGTGTGTGGGGAAGGGGTTTCAGTGTGCGGGAAGGTTTTCACTGTACGCGGAAGGGGTTTCAGTGTGTTTGGAAGGGGTTTCAGTGTGTGGGGATGGTGTTTCAGTGTGTGGGGATGTGTTTCAGTGTGTGGGGAAGGGGTTACTGTGTGTGGGGAAGGGTTTCACTGTGTGTGGATGGGGTTTCAGTGGTTGGGGAAGGTGTTTCAGTGTGTGTGGAAGGTGTTTCAGAGTGTGGGGAAGGGATTTCAGTGAGTGAGGATGGGGATTTAGTGTGTGGGGAATGTGTTTCAGTGTGTGCGGAAGGGGTTTCAGTGTGTGCGGAAGGTGTTTCAGTGTGTGGGGAAGGGGTTTCAGTTTCTGGGGAAGGTTTTTCATTGTGTGCGGAAGGGGTTTCAGTGTGTGGGGAAGGGGTTTCACTGTGTGGGGAAGGGGCTTCAGTGTTTGGAGAAGGTGTTTCAGTGTGTGGGGAAGGGGCTTCAGTGTGTGGGGATGTGTTTCAGTGTGTGGGGAAGGTGTTTCAGTGTGTGGGGATGTGTTTCAGTGTGTGGGGAAGGTGTTTCAGTGTGTGGTGAAGGCCTTCACTGTGTGCGGAAGGGGTTTCAGTGAGTGGGGAAGGGGTTCCAGTGTGTGGGGAAGGTGTTTCAGTGTGTGTGGAAGGGGTTTCAGTGTGTGTGCAAGACGTTTCAGTGTGTGGGGAAGGGGTTTCAGTGTTTGGGGAAGGGGTTTCAGTGTGGGGGAAGGTGTTCCAGTGCGGGGGGAAGGGTTTCAGTGTGTGGGGAATGTTTTTCATTGTGTGGTGAATGGGTTTCAGTGTTTGGGGAAGGGTTTCATTCTGTGGGGAAGGGGTTTCAGTGTGTGGGGATGGGTTTCCGTGTGTGGGGAAGGGGTTTCAGTGTGTGGGGAAGGGGTTTCAGTGTGTGGGGAAGCGGCTTCAGTGTGTGGGGAAGTGTTTCAGTGAGTGGGGAAGGATTACAGTGCGTGGGGACTTGGTTTCAGTGTGTCGGGAAGGGGTTTCAGTGTGTGGGGAAGGGTTTCAGTGTGTGCGGAAGGGGTTTCAGTGTGTGGGAAAGGGTTTCAGTGTGTGGGGAAGGTGTTTCAGTGTGCGGGGAAGGGGTTTCAGTGTGTGGGGAAGGGTTTTTCTGTGTGGGGAAGGTGTTTCAGTGTGTGGGGAAGGGGTTTCAGTGTGTGGGGAAGCGGCTTCAGTGTGTGGGGAAGTGTTTCAGTGAGTGGGGAAGGATTACAGTGCGTGGGGACTTGGTTTCAGTGTGTGGGGAAGGGGTTTCAGTGTGTGGGGAAGGGTTTCAGTGTGTGCGGAAGGGGTTTCAGTGTGTGGGAAAGGGTTTCAGTGTGTGGGGAAGGTGTTTCAGTGTGTGGGGAAGGGGTTTCAGTGTGTGGGGAAGGGTTTCTCTGTGTGGGGAAGGTGTTTCAGTGTGTGGGGAAGTGGTTTCAGTGTTTGGGGAAGGTGTTTCAGTGTGTGGGGAAGGGGTTTCAGTGTGTGGGGATGTGTTTCAGTGTGTGGGGAAGGTGTTTCAGTGTGTGGGGATGTGTTTCAGTGTGTGGGGAAGGTGTTTCAGTGTGTGGTGAAGGCCTTCACTGTGTGCGGAAGGGGTTTCAGTGTGTGGGGAAGGGGTTCCAGTGTGTGGGGAAGGTGTTTCAGTGTGTGTGGAAGGGGTTTCAGTGTGTGCGCAAGACGTTTCAGTGTGTGGGGAAGGGGTTTCAGTGTTTGGGGAAGGGGTTTCAGTGTCGGGGTAGGTGTTCCAGTGCGTGGGGAAGGGTTTCAGTGTGTGGGGAATGTTTTTCATTGTGTGGTGAATGGGTTTCAGTGTTTGGGGAAGGGTTTCATTCTGTGGGGAAGGGGTTTCAGTGTGTGGGGAAGGGTTTCCGTGTGTGGGGAAGGGGTTTCAGTGTGTGGGGAAGGGGTTTCAGTGTGTGGGGAAGCGGCTTCAGTGTGTGGGGAAGTGTTTCAGTGAGTGGGGAAGGATTACAGTGCGTGGGGACTTGGTTTCAGTGTGTGGGGAAGGGGTTGCAGTGTGCGGGGAAGGGTTTCAGTGTGTGCGGAAGGGGTTTCAGTGTGTGGGGAAGGGCTTCAGTGTGTGGGGAAGGTGTTTCAGTGTGTGGGGAAGGGGTTTCAGTGTGTGGGGAAGGGTTTCTCTGTGTGGGGAAGGTGTTTCAGTGTGTGGGGAAGGGGTTTCAGTGTATGTGGAAGGTGTTTCAGTGGGTGGTGAAGGGGTTTCAGTGTGTGGGGAAGGTGTTTAAGTGGGTGGGGTAGGGGTTTCACAGTATGGGGAAGGGTTTCAGTGTGTGGGGAAGGGATTTCAGTGTGTGGGGAAGGTTTTTCAGTGAGTGGGGAAGTTGTTTCAGTGCGTGGGGATGTGCTTCAGTGTGTGGGGAAGCGGTTTCAGTGTGTGGGGAAGGGTTTCAGTGTGTTGGGAATGTGCTTCAGTGTGTGGGGATGGGTTTCAGTGTGTGGGGATGGGGTTACAATGTGTGGGGAAGTGGTTTTAGTGTGTTGGGAAGGTGTTTCAGTGAGTGGGGAAGGATTTTCAGAGTGTGGGGAAGGGTTTCACTGTGTGCGATGGGGTATCAGTGTGTGGGGAAGGGGTTTCAGTGTGTGGGGAATGGGTTTAAGTGTGTGGGGAATGGTTTCAGTCTGTGCGGAAGGGGTTTCATAGTGTGGGGAAGGGTTTCAGTGTGTGGGGAAGCTGTTTCAGTGTGTGGGGAAGGGGTTTCAGTGTGCGGGGAAGGTTTTCACTGAACGCGGAAGGGGTTTCAGTGTGTTTGGAAGGGGTTTCAGTGTGTGGGGATGGTGTTTCAGTGTGTGGGGATGTGTTTCAGTGTGTGGGGAAGGTGTTTCAGTGTGTGTGGAAGGGTTTTCAGTGTGTGGGGAAGTGGTTTCAGTGTGTGAGGATGGGGATTTAGTGTGTGGGGAATGTGTTTCAGTGTGGGCGGAAGGGGTTTCAGTGTGTGCGGAAGGTGTTTCAGTGTGTGGGGAAGGGTTTCAGTGTGTGCGGAAGGTGTTTCAGTGTGTGGGGAAGGGAAATACAGTTTCTGGGGAAGGTGTTTCATTGTGTGCGGAAGGGGTTTCAGTGTGTGCGGAAGGGGTTTCAGTGTGTGGGGAAGGTGTTTCAGTGTTGGGGGAATGTGTTTCAGTGTGTGGGGAAGGTGTTTCAGTGTGTGGGGAAGGGTTTCAGTGTGTGGCGAAGGGGTTTCAGTGTGTGGGGAAGTGGTTTCAGTGTGTGGGGAAGGGTTTCCGTGTGTGGGGAAGGGGTTTCAGTGTGTGGGGAAGGGGCTTCAGTGTGTGGGGAAGGGGCTTCAGTGTGTGGGGAAGTGTTTCAGTGAGTGGGGAAGGATTACAGTACGTGGGGACTTGGTTTCAGTGTGTGGGGAAGGGGTTTCAGTGTGTGGGGAAGGGTTTCAGTGTGTGCGGAAGGTGTTTCAGTGTGTGGGGAAGGGTTTCAGTGTGTGGGGAAGGTGTTTCAGTGTGTGGGGAAGGGGTTTCAGTGTGTGGGGAAGGGTTTCTCTGTGTGGGGAAGGTGTTTCAGTGTGTGGGGAAGGGGTTTCAGTGTATGTGGAAGGTGTTTCAGTGTGTGGTGAAGGGGTTTCAGTGTTTGGGGAAGGTGTTTTAGTGGGTGGGGTAGGGGTTTCAGAGTGTGGGGAAGGGTTTCAGTGTGTGGGGAAGGGATTTCAGCGTGTGGGGAAGTTGTTTCAGTGCGTGGGGATGTGCTTCTGTGTGTGGGGAAGGGGTTTCAGTGTTTGGGGAAGGCTTTCAGTGTGTGGGGAATGTGCTTCAGTGTGTGGGGATGGGTTTCAGTGTGTGGGGATGGGGTTACAGTGTGTGGGGAAGTGGTTTCAGTATGTGGGGAAGGTGTTTCAGTGAGTGGGGAAGGGTTTTCAGATTGTGGGGAAGGGATTCACTGTGTGAAATGGGGTATCAGTGTGTGGGGAAGGGGTTTCAGTGTGTGGGGAATGGGTTTCAGTGTGTGGGGAAGGGTTTCAGTCTGTGCGGAAGGGTTTTCATAGTGTGGGGAAGGGTTTCAGTGTGTGAGGAAGCTGTTTCAGTGTGTGGGGAAGGGGTTTCAGTGTGCGGGGAAGGTTTTCACTGTACGCGGAAGGGGTTTCAGTGTGTTTGGAAGGGGTTTCAGTGTGTGGGGATGGTGTTTCAGTGTGTGGGGATGTGTTTCAGTGTGTGGGGAAGGGTTTCACTGTGTGTGGATGGGGTTTCAGTGTTTGGGGAAGGTGTTTCAGTGTGTGTGGAAGGGGTTTCAGTGTGTGGGGAAGGGGTTTCAGTGTGTGAGGATGGGGATTTAGTGTGTGGGGAATGTGTTTCAGTGTGTGCGGAAGGGGTTTCAGTGTGTGCGGAAGGTGTTTCAGTGTGTGGGGAAGGGATTTCAGTTTCTGGGGAAGGTGTTTCATTGTGTGCGGAAGGGGTTTCAGTGTGTGGGGAAGGGGTTTCAGTGTGTGGGGAAGGGGTTTCAGTGTTTGGGGAAGGTGTTTCAGTGTGTGGGGAAGGGGTTTCAGTGTGTGGGGATGTGTTTCAGTGTGTGGGGAAGGTGTTTCAGTGTGTGGGGATGTGTTTCAGTGTGTGGGGAAGGTGTTTCAGTGTGTGGTGAAGGCCTTCACTGTGTGCGGAAGGGGTTTCAGTGTGTGGGGAAGGGGTTCCAGTGTGTGGGGAAGGTGTTTCAGTGTGTGTGGAAGGGGTTTCAGTGTGTGCGCAAGACGTTTCAGTGTGTGGGGAAGGGGTTTCAGTGTTTGGGGAAGGGGTTTCAGTGTGGGGGAAGGTGTTCCAGTGCGGGGGGAAGGGTTTCAGTGTGTGGGGAATGTTTTTCATTGTGTGGTGAATGGGTTTCAGTGTTTGGGGAAGGGTTTCATTCTGTGGGGAAGGGGTTTCAGTGTGTGGGGAATGTGGTTCAGTGTGTGGGGATGTGTTTCAGTGTGTGGGGAAGGGGTTTCAGTGTGTGGGGAAGGGGTTTCAGTGTGTGGGGAAGGGTTTCAGTGTGTGGGGAAGGTGTTTCACTGTGTGCGGAAGGGGTTTCAGTGTGTGGGGAAGGTGTTTCAGTGTGTTGGGAAGTGTTTCAGTGTGTGGGGAAGGTGTTTCAGTGTGTGGGGAAGGGTTTCAGAGTGTGGGGAAGGTGTTTCACTGTGTGCGGAAGGGGTTTCAGTGTGTGGGGAAGGTGTTTCAGTGTGTGGGGAAGGTGTTTCAGTGTGTGTGAGGAAGGTTTTTCAGTGTGTGGGGAAGGTGTTTCTGTGTGTGGGGAAGGTGTTTCAGTGTGTGGGTAAGGTGTTTCAGTGTGTGGGGAAGGGTTTCATTGTGTGGGGAAGGGGCTTCAGTGTGTGGGGAATGGTTTCAGTGTGTGGGAAAGGTGTTTCAGTGTGTGCATAAGGGGTTTCAGTGTGTGGTGAATGTGTTTCAGTGTGTGGGGAAGGTGTTTCAGTGTGTGGTGAAGGGGTTTCAATGTGTGCGGAAGCTGTTTCATGGTGTTGGGAAGGGGTTTCTGTGTTTGGGGAAGGTGTTTCAGTGTGTGGGGAATAGTTCCAGTGTCTGGGGATGGGGATTCAGTGTGTGGGAAAGGTGTTTCAGTATGTGGGGAAGGTGTTTCAGTGTGTGTGGGGAAGGGGTTTCAGTTTGTGGGGAAGGTGTTTCAGTGTGTGGCGAAGGTGTTTCAGTGTGTGTGGGGAAGGGGTTTCTGTTTGTGGGGAAGGTGTTTCAGTGTGTGTGGATGTGTTTCAGTGTGTGCGGAATGTGTTTCAGTGTCTGGGGAATGGGTTTCAGTGTGTGGGGAAGGGGTATCAGTCTGTGGGGAAGGGGTTTCAGTGTGTGGGGAAGGGGTTTCAGTGTGTGCGGAAGGGGTTTCAGTGTGTGGGGTAGTGTTTCAGTGTGTGGGGAAGGATTGCACTGTGTGGGGACGAGGTCTCAGTGTGTGGGGAAGGGGTTTCAGTGTGTGGGAAAGGGTTGCAATGTGTGGGGAAGATGTTTCAGTGTGTGGGGAAGGGTTTCAGTGTGTGCGGAAGGGGTTTCAGTTTGTGGGGTAGTGTTTCAGTGTGTGGGGAAGGATTGCACTGTGTGGGGACGAGGTCTCAGTGTGTGCGGAAGGGGTTTCAGTATGTGGGATAGGGTTGCAATGTGTGGGGAAGATGTTTCAGTGTGTGGGGAAGGGTTTCACTGTGTGCGGAAGGGGTTTCAGTGTGTGGGGATGTGTTTCAGCGTGTGGGGAAGGGGTTTCAGTGTGTGGGGAAGGGGTTTCAGTGTGTGGGGATTGGTTTCAGTTTGTGGGGATGGGTTTCATTGTGTGCGGAAGGGGTTTCAGTGTTTGGGGAAGATGTTTCACTGTGTGGTGAAGGGGCTTCAGTGTGTGGGGAAGGTGTTTCAGTGGGTGGGGTAGGGGTTTCAAAGTGTGGGAACGGGTTTCAGTGTGTGGGGAAGGGATTTCAGTGTGTGGGGAAGGTGTTTCAGTGTGTGGGGAAGGTGTTTCAGTGTGTGGGGAAGGTGTTTCAGTGCGTGGGGATGTGCGTCAGTGTGTGGGGTAGGGGTTTCAGTGTGTGGGGAAGGGTTTCAGCGTGAGGGGAAGGTGTTTCAGTGTGTGGGGATGGGTTTCAGTGTGTGGGGAAGGGTTTCAGTGTGTGCAGAAGGTGTTTCAGTGTGTGGGGATGGGTTTCAGTGTGTGGGGATGGGTTTCAGTGTGTGCGGATGGGGTTTCAGTGTGTGGGGACGGGGTTTCAGTGTGTCGGGAAGGTGTTTCAGTGCGTGGGGATGTGCTTCAGTGTGTGGGGCAGGGGTTTAAGTGTGTGTGGAAGGTGTTTCAGTGTGTGTGGAAGGGGTTTCAGTATGTGGGGAAGGGGATTCAGTGTGTGGGGAATGGTTTCACTGTGTGGGGAAGGGGTTGCAGTGTGTGGGGAAGGGGTTTCAGTGTGTGGGGAAGGGGTTTCAGTGAGTGGGGAAGGGGTTTTAGTGTGTGGGGAAGGGGTTTCAGTGTGTGGGGAAGTGTTTCAGTGTGTGGGGAAGGATTACACTGTGTGGGGACGGGGTTTCAGAGTGTGGGGAAGGGGTTTCAGTGTGTGGGGAAGGTTTTCAGAGTGTGTGGAAGGGGTTTCAGTGTGTGGGGATGTGTTTCAGTGTGTGGGGAACGTATTTCAGTGTGTGGGGAAGGTGTTTCAGTATGTGGGGAAGGTGTTTCAGTGTGTGTGGGGAAGGGGTTTCAGTTTGTTTGGAAGGTGTTTCAGTGTGTGGGGAAGGTGTTTCAGTGTGTGTGGGGAAGGGGTTTCTGTTTGTGGGGAAGGTGTTTCAGTTTGTGTGGATGTGTTTCAGTGTGTGCGGAATGTGTTTCAGTGTCTGGGGAATGGGTTTCAGTGTGTGGGGAAGGGGTATCAGTCTGTGGGGAAGGGGTTTCAGTGTGTGGGGAAGGGGTTTCAGTGTGTGCGGAAGGGGTTTCAGTGTGTGGGGTAGTGTTTCAGTGTGTGGGGAAGGATTGCACTGTGTGGGGACGAGGTCTCAGTGTGTGGGGAAGGGGTTTCAGTGTGTGGGAAAGGGTTGCAATGTGTGGGGAAGATGTTTCAGTGTGTGGGGAAGGGTTTCAGTGTGTGCGGAAGGGGTTTCAGTGTGTGGGGTAGTGTTTCAGTGTGTGGGGAAGGATTGCACTGTGTGGGGACGAGGTCTCAGTGTGTGCGGAAGGGGTTTCAGTATGTGGGGAAGGTGTTTCATTGTGTGGGGAAGGTGTTTCAGTGTGTGTGGGGAAGGGGTTTCTGTTTGTGGGGAAGGTGTTTCAGTGTGTGGGGAAGGGGTTTCTGTGTGTGGGGAAGGGGTTTCAGTGTGTGGGGAATGTGTTTCAGTGTGCGGGGAAGGGTTTCAGTGTATGGGGAATGTGTTTCAGTGGGTGGTGAATGGGTTTCTGTGTTTGGTGAAGGGTTTCAGTAGCTGGTGAAGGGGTTTCAGTGTGTGGGGAATGTTTTTCAGTGTGTGGGGATGTGTTTCAGTGTGTTGGGATGGGGTTTCAGTGTGTGGGGAAGGTGTTTCAGTGTGTGGGGAAGGGGTATCAGTGTGTGGGGAAGGTGTTTCAGTGTGTGGGGAAGGTGTTTCAGTGTGTGGGGAAGGTGTTTCAGTGCGTGGGGATGTGCTTCAGTGTGTGGGGTAGGGGTTTCAGTGTGTGGGGAAGGGTTTCAGCGTGAGGGGAAGGTGTTTCAGTGTGTGGGGATGGGTTTCAGTGTGTGGGGAAGGGTTTCAGTGTGTGCAGAAGGTGTTTCAGTGTGTGGGGATGGGTTTCAGTGTGTGGGGATGGGTTTCAGTGTGTGCGGATGGGGTTTCAGTGTGTGGGGACGGGGTTTCAGTGTGTCGGGAAGGTGTTTCAGTGCGTGGGGATGTGCTTCAGTGTGTGGGGCAGGGGTTTAAGTGTGTGTGGAAGGTGTTTCAGTGTGTGTGGAAGGGGTTTCAGTATGTGGGGAAGGGGATTCAGTGTGTGGGGAATGGTTTCACTGTGTGGGGAAGGGGTTGCAGTGTGTGGGGAAGGGGTTTCAGTGTGTGGGGAAGGGGTTTCAGTGAGTGGGGAAGGGGTTTTAGTGTGTGGGGAAGGGGTTTCAGTGTGTGGGGAAGTGTTTCAGTGTGTGGGGAAGGATTACACTGTGTGGGGACGGGGTTTCAGAGTGTGGGGAAGGGGTTTCAGTGTGTGGGGAAGGTTTTCAGAGTGTGTGGAAGGGGTTTCAGTGTGTGGGGATGTGTTTCAGTGTGTGGGGAACGTATTTCAGTGTGTGGGGAAGGTGTTTCAGTATGTGGGGAAGGTGTTTCAGTGTGTGTGGGGAAGGGGTTTCAGTTTGTTTGGAAGGTGTTTCAGTGTGTGGGGAAGGTGTTTCAGTGTGTGTGGGGAAGGGGTTTCTGTTTGTGGGGAAGGTGTTTCAGTTTGTGTGGATGTGTTTCAGTGTGTGCGGAATGTGTTTCAGTGTCTGGGGAATGGGTTTCAGTGTGTGGGGAAGGGGTATCAGTCTGTGGGGAAGGGGTTTCAGTGTGTGGGGAAGGGGTTTCAGTGTGTGCGGAAGGGGTTTCAGTGTGTGGGGTAGTGTTTCAGTGTGTGGGGAAGGATTGCACTGTGTGGGGACGAGGTCTCAGTGTGTGGGGAAGGGGTTTCAGTGTGTGGGAAAGGGTTGCAATGTGTGGGGAAGATGTTTCAGTGTGTGGGGAAGGGTTTCAGTGTGTGCGGAAGGGGTTTCAGTGTGTGGGGTAGTGTTTCAGTGTGTGGGGAAGGATTGCACTGTGTGGGGACGAGGTCTCAGTGTGTGCGGAAGGGGTTTCAGTATGTGGGGAAGGTGTTTCATTGTGTGGGGAAGGTGTTTCAGTGTGTGTGGGGAAGGGGTTTCTGTTTGTGGGGAAGGTGTTTCAGTGTGTGGGGAAGGGGTTTCTGTGTGTGGGGAAGGGGTTTCAGTGTGTGGGGAATGTGTTTCAGTGTGCGGGGAAGGGTTTCAGTGTATGGGGAATGTGTTTCAGTGGGTGGTGAATGGGTTTCTGTGTTTGGTGAAGGGTTTCAGTAGCTGGTGAAGGGGTTTCAGTGTGTGGGGAATGTTTTTCAGTGTGTGGGGATGTGTTTCAGTGTGTTGGGATGGGGTTTCAGTGTGTGGGGAAGGTGTTTCAGTGTGTGGGGAAGGGGTATCAGTGTGTGGGGAAGGGGTTTCAGTGTGTGGGGAAGGTGTTTCGTTGTGTGGGGAAGGGGTTTCAGTATGTGGGGAAGGGGTTTCATTGTGTGGGGAAGGGTTTCAGTGTGTGGGGAAGAGGTTGCAATGTGTGGGAAAATGGTTTCAGTGTGTGGGGATGTGTTTCAGTGTGTGGGGAAGGGGTTTCAGTGAGTGGAGAAGGGGGTTCATTGTGTGCGGATGGGGTTTCAGTGTGTGGGGAAGGTGTTTCAGTGTGTGGTAAAGGGGTTTCTGTGTGTGGGGAAGGTGTTTCAGTGGGTGGGGTAGCGGTTTCACAGTGTGGGGATGGGTTTCAGTGTGTGGGGAAGGGATTTCAGTGTGTGGGGAAGGTGTTTCACTGTGTGGGGAAGGTGTTTCAGTGTGTGGGGAAGGTGTTTCAGTGCGTGGGGATGTGCTTCAGTGTGTGGGGAAGGGGTTTCAGTGCGTGGGGATGTGCTTCAGTGTGTGGGGAAGGTGTTTCAGTGGGTGGGGTAGCGGTTTCACAGTGTGGGGATGGGTTTCAGTGTGTGGGGAAGGTGTTTCACTGTGTGGGGAAAGGTTTCAGTCTGTGGTGAAGGGGTTTCAGTGTGTGGGGAAGGGGTTTCAGTGAGTGGGGAAGGGGTTTCAGTGAGTGGAGAAGGGGTTTCAGTGTGTGGGGATGTGTTTCAGTGTGTGGGGAAGGATTACACTGTGTGGGGACGGGGTTTCAGTGTGTGGGGAAGGTGTTTCAGTGTATGGGGTAGGTTTTCAGTGTGTGCGGAAGGGGCTTCAGTGTGTGGGGACGTGTTTCAGTGTGTGTGGAATGTGTTTCAGTGTGTGGGGATGTGTTTCAGTGTGTGTGGAAGGTGTTTCAGTGTGTGGGGAAGGGTTTCACTGTGTGCGGAAGGGGTTTCAGTGTGTTGGGATCGTGTTTCAGTATGTGCGGAAGGGGTTTCTGTGTTTGCGGAAGGGTTTCAGTCTGTGCTGAAGGGGTTTCAGTGTGTGGGGAATGTGTTTCAGTGTGTGGGGATGTGTGTCAGTGTGTTGGGATGGGGTTTCAGTGTGTGGGGAAGGTGTTTCAGTGTGTGGGGAAGGGGTATCAGTGTGCGGCGAAGGGGTTTCAGTGTGTGGGGAAGGTGTTTCAGTCTGTGGGGAAGTGTTTCAGTTTGTGGGGAAGGTGTTTCAGTGTGTGGGGTAGGGTTTCAGTGTGTGGGGAAGGTGTTTCAGTGTGTGGGGAAGGGGTTTCAGTCTGTGGGGAAGGGGTTCAGCGTGTGGGGAAGGGTTTCAGTGTGTGGGGAAGAGGTTGCAGAGTTTGGGGAAGGGGTTTCAGTGTGTGGGGAAGGGTTTCAGTGTGTGGGGATGGGGTTTCAGTGAGTGTGGAAGGGTTTTCATTGTGTGCGGAAGGGGTTTCTGTGTGTGGGGAAGGTGTTTCAGTGTGTGTTGAAGGGGTTTCAGTGTGTGGGGAAGGTGTTTCAGTGGGTGGAGTAGGGGTTTCACGGTGTGGGGAAGGGTTTCAGTGTGTGGGGAAGCGATTTCAGTGTGTGGGGAAGGTGTTTCAGTGTGTGGGGAAGGTGTTTCAGTGTGTGGGGAAGGGATTTCAGTGTGTGGGGAAGGTGTTTCAGTGCGTGGGGATGTGCTTCAGTGTGTGGTGTAGGGGTTTCAGTGTGTGGGGAAGGGTTTCAGTGTTTGGGGAAGTTGTTTCAGTGTGTGGGGATGGGTGTCAGTATGGGGATGGGTTTCAGTGTGTGCGGATGGGGTTTCAGTGTGTGGGGAAGGTGTTTCAGTGTGTGTGGAGGGGGTTTCAGTGCTTGGGGATTGGTTTAACTGCGTGCAGATGGGGTTTCAGTGTGTGGGGAAGGTGTTTCAGTGTGTGGGGAAGGGGTTTCAGTATGTGGGGAAGTGGTTTCAGTGTGTGGGGAAGGGTTTCAGTGTGTGGGGAAGGGTTGCAGTGTGTGGGGAAGGGGTTTCAGTGTGTGGGGAGGGGTTTCAGTGTGTGTGGAAGGGGTTTCAGTGAGTGGGGAAGGGGTTTCAGTGTGTGGGGAAGGTGTTTCAGTGTGTGGGGAAGATTTTCAGTGTGTGGAGAAGGATTACACTGTGTGGGGATGGGGTTTCAGTGTGTGAGGAAGGGGTTTCAGTGTGTGGGGAAGGTTTTCAGAGTGTGCGGAAGGGGTTTCAGTGTGTGGGGATGTGTTTCAGTGTGTGGGGAAGGGGTTTCAGTGTGTGGGCATGTGTGGCAGTGTGTGGGGAAGGTGTTTCAGTGTGTGGGGAAGGGTTTCACTGCTTGCGGATGGGGTTTCAATGTGTGGGGATGGTGTTTCAGTATGTGCGGAAGGGGTTTCAGTGTGTGGGGAAGGTGTTTCATTGTGTTTGGAAGGGGTTTCCGTGAGTGGCGAAGGGGTTTCAATGTGTGGGGAAGGTGTTTCAATGTGTGGGGAAGGGGTTTCAGTGTGTGGGGATGTGTTTCAGAGTGTGGGGAAGGGGTTTCAGTGTGTGGGGATGTGTTTCAGTGTGTGGGGAAGGTGTTTCAGTGTGTGGGGAAGGTGTTTCAGTATGTGCGGAAGGGGTTTTAGTGAGTGGGGAAGGGGTTTCTGTGTGTGGAGAAGTTGTTTCAGTGCGTGTGGAAGGTGTTTCAGTGTGTGGGGAATGGGTTGCAGTGTGTGGGGAAGGGGTTTCAGTGTGTGGGGAGGGGTTTCAGTGTGTGGGGAAGGGGTTTCAGTGAGTGGGGAAGGGGTTTCAGTGTGTGGGGAAGGGGTTTCAGTGTGTGGGGAAGTGTTTCAGTGTGTGGGGAAGGATTACACTCTGTGGGGACGGGGTTTCAGTGTGTGGGGAAGGGGTTTCAGTGTGTGGGGAAGGTGTTTCAGTGTGTGTTGAAGGGGTTTCAGTGTGTGGGGAAGGTGTTTCAGTGGGTGGAGTAGGGGTTTCACAGTGTGGGGAAGGGTTTCAGTGTGTGGGGAAGCGATTTCAGTGTGTGGGGAAGGTGTTTCAGTGTGTGGGGAAGGTGTTTCAGTGTGTGCGGAAGGGATTTCAGTGTGTGGGGAAGGTGTTTCAGTGCGTGGGGATGTGCTTCAGTGTGTGGTGTAGCGGTTTCAGTGTGTGGGGAAGGGTTTCAGTGTTTGGGGAAGTTGTTTCAGTGTGTGGGGATGGGTGTCAGTGTGGGGATGGGTTTCAGTGTGTGCGGATGGGGTTTCAGTGCGTGGGGAAGGTGTTTCAGTGTGTGTGGAGGGGGTTTCAGTGCTTGGGGATTGGTTTAACTGCGTGCAGATGGGGTTTCAGTGTGTGGGGAAGGTGTTTCAGTGTGTGGGGAAGGGGTTTCAAGATGTGGGGAAGTGGTTTCAGTGTGTGGGGAAGGGTTTCAGTGTGTGGGGAGGGGTTTCAGTGTGTGTGGAAGGGGTTTCAGTGAGTGGGGAAGGGGTTTCAGTGTGTGGGGAAGGTGTTTCAGTGTGTGGGGAAGATTTTCAGTGTGTGGAGAAGGATTACACTGTGTGGGGACGGGGTTTCAGTGTGTGGGGAAGGGGTTTCAGTGTGTGGGGAAGGTTTTCAGAGTGTGCGGAAGGGGTTTCAGTGTGTGGGGATGTGTTTCAGTGTGTGGGGAAGGGGTTTCAGTGTGTGGGCATGTGTTTCAGTGTGTGGGGAAGGTGTTTCAGTGTGTGGGGAAAGGTTTCACTGCTTGCGGATGGGGTTTCAATGTGTGGGGATGGTGTTTCAGTATGTGCGGAAGGGGTTTCAGTGTGTGGGGAAGGTGTTTCATTGTGTTTGGAAGGGGTTTCCGTGAGTGGCGAAGGGGTTTCAATGTGTGGGGAAGGTGTTTCAATGTGTGGGGAAGGGGTTTCAGTGTGTGGGGATGTGTTTCAGAGTGTGGGGAAGGGGTTTCAGTGTGTGGGGATGTGTTTCAGTGTGTGGGGAAGGTGTTTCAGTGTGTGGGGAAGGTGTTTCAGTATGTGCGGAAGGGGTTTTAGTGAGTGGGGAAGGGGTTTCTGTGTGTGGAGAAGTTGTTTCAGTGCGTGTGGAAGGTGTTTCAGTGTGTGGGGAATGGGTTGCAGTGTGTGGGGAAGGGGTTTCAGTGTGTGGGGAGGGGTTTCAGTGTGTGGGGAAGGGGTTTCAGTGAGTGGGGAAGGGGTTTCAGTGTGTGGGGAAGGGGTTTCAGTGTGTGGGGAAGTGTTTCAGTGTGTGGGGAAGGATTACACTCTGTGGGGACGGGGTTTCAGTGTGTGGGGAAGGGGTTTCAGTGTATGGGGAAGGTTTTCAGAGTGTGCGGAAGGGGTTTCAGTGTGTGGGGATGTGTTTCAGTGTGTGGGGAAGGGGTTTCAGTGTGTGGGCATGTGTTTCAGTGTGTGGGTAAGGTGTTTCAGTGTGTGGGGAAGGGTTTCACTGTGTGCAGAAGGGGTTTCAGTGTGTGGGGATGGTGTTTCAGTATGTGCGGAAGGGGTTTCAGTGTGTGGGGAAGGGGTTTCAGTGTGTGGGGAAGGTGTTTCAGTGTGTGTGGAAGGGGTTTCAGTGTTTGCGGAAGGCGTTTCAGTGTGTGAGGAAGGGGTTTCAGTGTGTGGGGAAAGGGTTTCTGTGTGTGGGGAATGAGTTTCAGTGTGTTGGGAAGGGTTTCAGTGTGTGGGGAATGTGTTTCTGTGGGTGGTGAATGGGTTTCAGTGTTTGGGGAAGGGTTTCAGTCTGTGGTGAAGGGGTTTCAGTGTGTGCGGAAGGTGTTTCAGTTTGTGCGGAAGGTGTTTCAGTGTGTGGGGAAGGTGTTACATTGTGTTTGGAAGGGGTTTCCGTGTGTGGGGAAGGGGTTTCAGTGTGTGGGGAAGGTGTTTCAATGTGTGGGGAAGGGGTATCAGTGTGTGGGGATGTGTTTCAGTGTGTGGGGAAGGGGATTCAGTGTGTGGGGATGTGTTTCAGTGTGTGGGGAAGGTGTTTCAGTGTGTGGGGAAGGTGTTTCAGTATGTGCGGAAGGGGTTTTAGTGAGTGGGGAAGGCGTTTCAGTGTGTGGGGAACTTGTTTCAGTGCGTGTGGAAGGTGTTTCAGTGTGTGCGGAAGGCGTTTCAGTGTGTGGGGAAGGGGTTTCAGTTTGTGGGGAAGGGGTTTCAGTTTGTGGGGAATGTGTTTCAGTGTGTGGGGAAGCGTTTCAGTGTGTGGGGAATGTGTTTCAGTGTGTGGTGAATGGGTTTCAGTGTTTGGGGAAGGGTTTCATTCTGTGGGAAGGGGTTTCAGTGTGTGGGGATTGTGTTTCAGTGTGTGGGGATGTGTTTCAGTGGGTGGGGATGGGGTTTCAGTGTGTGGGGAAGGTGGTTCAGTGTGTGGGGACGGGGTTTCAGTGTGTGGGGAAGGCGTTTCGGTGTGTGGGGATGGGGTTTCAGTGTGTGGGGAAGGGGTTTCAGTGTGTGGGGAATGTGTTTCAGTGTGTGGGGAAGGGTTTCAGTGTGTGGGGAATGTTTTTCAGTGTGTGGTGAATGGGTTTCAGTGTTTCGGGAAGGGTTTCAGTCTGTGGGGAAGGGGTTTCAGTGTGTGGGGAAGGTGTTTCAGTGGGTGGGGTAGGGGTTTCACAGTGTGGGGAAGGGTTTCAGTGTGTGGGGAAGGGATATCAGTGTGTGGGGAAGGTGTTTCAGTGTGTGGGGAAGGTGTTTCATTGTGTGGGGAAGGGGTTTCAGTGTGTGGGGAAGGTGTTTCAGTGCCTGGGGATGTGCTTCAGTGTGTGGGGTAGGGGTTTCAGTGTGTGGGGAAGGGTTTCAGTGTGCGGGGAAGGTGTTTCACTGTGTGGGGATGGGTTTCGGTGTGGGGAATGTGTTTCAGTGTGTGGGGAAGGGTTTCAGTGTGTGGGGAATGTGTTTCAGTTGGTGGTGAATGGGTTTCGGTGTGGGGAATGTGTTTCAGTGTTTGGGGAAGGGTTTCAGTCTGTGGTGAAGGGGTTTCAGTGTGTGCGGAAGGTGTTTCAGTTTGTGCGGATGGTGTTTCAGTGTGTGGGGAAGGGGTTTCAGTGTGTGGGGAAGGTGTTTCATTGTGTTTGGAAGGGGTTTCCTTGTGTGGGGAAGGGGTTTCACTGTGTGGGGATGGTGTTTCAATGTGTGGGGAAGGGGTTTCAGTGTGTGGGGATGTGTTTCAGTGTGTGGGGAAGGGGTTTCAGTGTGTGGGGATGTGTTTCAGTGTGTAGGGAAGGTGTTTCAGTGTGTGGGGAAGGTGTTTCAGTATGTGCGGAAGGGGTTTTAGTGTGTGGGGAAGGGGTTTCAGTGTGTGGGGAAGGTGTTTCAGTGTTTGTGGAAGGGGTTTCAGTGTGTGCGGAAGGCGTTTCAGTGTGTGGGGAAGGGGTTTCAGTGTGTGGGGAAGGGGTTTCAGTGTGTGGGGAATGTGTTTCAGTGTGTGGGGAAGGGTTTCAGTGTGTGGGGAATGTGTTTCAGTGTGTGGTGAATGGGTTTCAGTGATTGGGGAAGGGTTTCAGTCTGTGGGAAGGGGTTTCAGTGTGTGGGGATTGTGTTTCAGTGTGTGGGGAAGGGGTTTCCGTGTGTGGGGAAGGTGTTTCAGTGCGTGGGGATGTGCTTCAGTGTGTGGGGTAGGGGTTTCAGTGTGTGGGGAAGGGTTTCAGTGTTTGGGGAAGGTGTTTCAGTGTGTGGGGATGGGTTTCAGTGTGGGGATGGTTTTCAGTGTGTGCGGATGGGGTTTCAGTGCGTGGGGAAGGTGTTTCAGTGTGTGTGGAGGGGGTTTCAGTGCCTGGGGATTGGTATAACTGCGTGCAGATGGGGTTTCAGTGTGTGGGGAAGGTGTTTCAGTGTGTGGGGAAGGGGTTTCAGTATGTGGGGAAGGGTTTTCAGTGTGTGGGGAAGGGATTCAGTGTGTGGGGAAGGGGTTGCAGTGTGTGGGTTAGGGGTTTCAATGTGTGGGGAAGGGTTTAAGTGTGTGGGGAAGTGGTTTCAGTGAGTGGGGAAGGCGTTTCAGTGTGTGGGGAAGGGGCTTCAGTGTGTGGGGAAGTGTTTCAGTGTGTGGGGAAGGATTACAAGGTGTGGGGACGGGCTTTCAGTGTGTGGGGAAGGGATTTCAGTGTGTGGGCAAGGTGTTTCAGTGTGTGGGGAAGGTGTTTCAGTGTGTGGGGAAGGGATTTCAGTGTGTGGGGAAGGTGTTTCAGTGCGTGGGGATGTGCTTCAGTGTTTGGTGTAGGGGTTTCAGTGTGTGGGGAAGGGTTTCAGTGTTTGGGGAAGTTGTTTCAGTGTGTGGGGATGGGTGTCAGTGTGGGGATGGGTTTCAGTGTATGCGGATGGGGTTTCAGTGTGTGGGGAAGGTGTTTCAGTGTGTGTGGAGGGGGTTTCAGTGCTTGGGGATTGGTTTAACTGCGTGCAGATGGGGTTTCAGTGTGTGGGGAAGGTGTTTCAGTGTGTGGGGAAGGATTTTCAGTATGTGGGGAAGTGGTTTCAGTGTGTGGGGAAGGGTTTCAGTGTGTGGGGAAGGGTTGCAGTGTGTGGGGAAGGGGTTTCAGTGTGTGGGGAGGGGTTTCAGTGTGTGTGGAAGGGGTTTCAGTGAGTGGGGAAGGGGTTTCAGTGTGTGGGGAAGGTGTTTCAGTGTGTGGGGAAGATTTTCAGTGTGTGGAGAAGGATTACACTGTGTGGGGACGGGGTTTCAGTGTGTGGGGAAGGGGTTTCAGTGTGTGGGGAAGGTTTTCAGAGTGTGCGGAAGGGGTTTCAGTGTGTGGGGATGTGTTTCAGTGTGTGGGGAAGGGGTTTCAGTGTGTGGGCATGTGTTTCAGTGTGTGGGGAAGGTGTTTCAGTATGTGGGGAAGGGTTTCACTGCTTGCGGATGGGGTTTCAATGTGTGGGGATGGTGTTTCAGTATGTGCGGAAGGGGTTTCAGTGTGTGGGGAAGGTGTTTCATTGTGTTTGGAAGGGGTTTCCGTGAGTGGCAAAGGGGTTTCAATGTGTGGGGAAGGTGTTTCAATGTGTGGGGAAGGGGTTTCAGTGTGTGGGGATGTGTTTCAGAGTGTGGGGAAGGGGTTTCAGTGTGTGGGGATGTGTTTCAGTGTGTGGGGAAGGTGTTTCAGTGTGTGGGGAAGGTGTTTCAGTATGTGCGGAAGGGGTTTTAGTGAGTGGCGACGGGTTTCTGTGTGTGGAGAAGTTGTTTCAGTGCGTGTGGAAGGTGTTTCAGTGTGTGGGGAATGGGTTGCAGTGTGTGGGGAAGGGGTTTCAGTGTGTGGGGAGGGGTTTCAGTGTGTGGGGAAGGGGTTTCAGTGAGTGGGGAAGGGGTTTCAGTGTGTGGGGAAGGGGTTTCAGTGTGTGGGGAAGTGTTTCAGTGTGTGGGGAAGGATTACACTCTGTGGGGACGGGGTTTCAGTGTGTGGGGAAGGGGTTTCAGTGTATGGGGAAGGTTTTCAGAGTGTGCGGAAGGGGTTTCAGTGTGTGGGGAAGGTGTTTCAGTGTGTGTTGAAGGGGTTTCAGTGTGTGGGGAAGGTGTTTCAGTGGGTGGAGTAGGGGTTTCACAGTGTGGGGAAGGGTTTCAGTGTGTGGGGAAGCGATTTCAGTGTGTGGGGAAGGTGTTTCAGTGTGTGGGGAAGCTGTTTCAGTGCGTGGGGATTTGCTTCAGTGTGTGGTGTAGGGGTTTCAGTGTGTGGGGAAGGGTTTCAGTGTTTGGGGAAGTTGTTTCAGTGTGTGGGGATGGGTGTCAGTGTGGGGATGGGTTTCAGTGTGTGCGGATGGGGTTTCAGTGTGTGGGGAAGGTGTTTCAGTGTGTGGGGAAGGGGTTTCAGTATGTGGGGAAGTGGTTTCAGTGTGTGGGGAAGGGTTTCAGTGTGTGGGGAAGGGTTGCAGTGTGTGGGGAAGGGGTTTCAGTGTGTGGGGAGGGGTTTCAGTGTGTGTGGAAGGGGTTTCAGTGAGTGGGGAAGGGGTTTCAGTGTGTGGGGAAGGAGTTTCAGTGTGTGGGGAAGATTTTCAGTGTGTGGAGAAGGATTACACTGTGTGGGGACGGGGTTTCAGTGTGTGGGGAAGGGGTTTCAGTGTGTGGGGAAGGTTTTCAGAGTGTGCGGAAGGGGTTTCAGTGTGTGGGGATGTGTTTCAGTGTGTGGGGAAGGGGTTTCAGTGTGTGGACATGTGTTTCAGTGTGTGGGGAAGGTGTTTCAGTGTGTGGGGAAGGGTTTCACTGCTTGCGGATGGGGTTTCAATGTGTGGGGATGGTGTTTCAGTATGTGCGGAAGGGGTTTCAGTGTGTGGGGAAGGTGTTTCATTGTGTTTGGAAGGGGTTTCCGTGAGTGGCGAAGGGGTTTCAATGTGTGGGGAAGGTGTTTCAATGTGTGGGGAAGGGGTTTCAGTGTGTGGGGATGTGTTTCAGAGTGTGGGGAAGGGGTTTCAGTGTGTGGGGATGTGTTTCAGTGTGTGGGGAAGGTGTTTCAGTGTGTGGGGAAGGTGTTTCAGTATGTGCGGAAGGGGTTTTAGTGAGTGGGGAAGGGGTTTCTGTGTGTGGAGAAGTTGTTTCAGTGCGTGTGGAAGGTGTTTCAGTGTGTGGGGAATGGGTTGCAGTGTGTGGGGAAGGGGTTTCAGTGTGTGGGGAGGGGTTTCAGTGTGTGGGGAAGGGGTTTCAGTGAGTGGGGAAGGGGTTTCAGTGTGTGGGGAAGGGGTTTCAGTGTGTGGGGAAGTGTTTCAGTGTGTGGGGAAGGATTACACTCTGTGGGGACGGGGTTTCAGTGTGTGGGGAAGGGGTTTCAGTGTATGGGGAAGGTTTTCAGAGTGTGCGGAAGGGGTTTCAGTGTGTGGGGATGTGTTTCAGTGAGTGGGGAAGGGGTTTCAGTGTGTGGGCATGTGTTTCAGTGTGTGGGTAAGGTGTTTCAGTGTGTGGGGAAGGGTTTCACTGTGTGCAGAAGGGGTTTCAGTGTGTGGGGAAGGGGTTTCAGTGTGTGGGGAAGGTGTTTCAGTGTGTGTGGAAGGGGTTTCAGTGTTTGCGGAAGGCGTTTCAGTGTGTGAGGAAGGGGTTTCAGTGTGTGGGGAAAGGGTTTCTGTGTGTGGGGAATGAGTTTCAGTGTGTTGGGAAGGGTTTCAGTGTGTGGGGAATGTGTTTCTGTGGGTGGTGAATGGGTTTCAGTGTTTGGGGAAGGGTTTCAGTCTGTGGTGAAGGGGTTTCAGTGTGTGCGGAAGGTGTTTCAGTTTGTGCGGAAGGTGTTTCAGTGTGTGGGGAAGGTGTTACATTGTGTTTGGAAGGGGTTTCCGTGTGTGGGGAAGGGGTTTCAGTGTGTGGGGAAGGTGTTTCAATGTGTGGGGAAGGGGTTTCAGTGTGTGGGGATGTGTTTCAGTGTGTGGGGAAGGGGATTCAGTGTGTGGGGATGTGTTTCAGTGTGTGGGAAAGGTGTTTCAGTGTGTGGGGAAGGTGTTTCAGTATGTGCGGAAGGGGTTTTAGTGAGTGGGGAAGGCGTTTCAGTGTGTGGGGAACTTGTTTCAGTGCGTGTGGAAGGTGTTTCAGTGTGTGCGGAAGGCGTTTCAGTGTGTGGGGAAGGGGTTTCAGTTTGTGGGGAAGGGGTTTCAGTTTGTGGGGAATGTGTTTCAGTGTGTGGGGAAGCGTTTCAGTGTGTGGGGAATGTGTTTCAGTGTGTGGTGAATGGGTTTCAGTGTTTGGGGAAGGGTTTCATTCTGTGGGAAGGGGTTTCAGTGTGTGGGGATTGTGTTTCAGTGTGTGGGGATGTGTTTCAGTGTGTGGGGACGGGGTTTCAGTGTGTGGGGAAGGCGTTTCGGTGAGTGGGGATGGGGTTTCAGTGTGTGGGGAAGGGGTTTCAGTGTGTGGGGAATGTGTTTCAGTGTGTGGGGAAGGGTTTCAGTGTGTGGGGAATGATTTTCAGTGTGTGGTGAATGGGTTTCAGTGTTTCGGGAAGGGTTTCAGTCTGTGGGGAAGGGGTTTCAGTGTGTGGGGAAGGTGTTTCAGTGGGTGGGGTAGGGGTTTCACAGTGTGGGGAAGGGTTTCAGTGTGTGGGGAAGGGATATCAGTGTGTGGGGAAGGTGTTTCAGTGTGTGGGGAAGGTGTTTCATTGTGTGGGGAAGGGGTTTCAGTGTGTGGGGAAGGTGTTTCAGTGCCTGGGGATGTGCTTCAGTGTGTGGGGTAGGGGTTTCAGTGTGTGGGGAAGGGTTTCAGTGTGCGGGGAAGGTGTTTCACTGTGTGGGGATGGGTTTCGGTGTGGGGAATGTGTTTCAGTGTGTGGGGAAGGGTTTCAGTGTGTGGGGAATGTGTTTCAGTTGGTGGTGAATGGGTTTCGGTGTGGGGAATGTGTTTCAGTGTTTGGGGAAGGGTTTCAGTCTGTGGTGAAGGGGTTTCAGTGTGTGCGGAAGGTGTTTCAGTTTGTGCGGAAGGTGTTACAGTGTGTGGGGAAGGGGTTTCAGTGTGTGGGGAAGGTGTTTCATTGTGTTTGGAAGGGGTTTCCGTGTGTGGGGAAGGGGTTTCACTGTGTGGGGAAGGTGTTTCAATGTGTGGGGAAGGGGTTTCAGTGTGTGGGGATGTGTTTCAGTGTGTGGGGAAGGGGTTTCAGTGTGTGGGGATGTGTTTCAGTGTGTAGGGAAGGTGTTTCAGTGTGTGGGGAAGGTGTTTCAGTATGTGCGGAAGGGGTGTTAGTGTGTGGGGAAGGGGTTTCAATGTGTGGGGAAGGTGTTTCAGTGTTTGTGGAAGGGGTTTCAGTGTGTGCGGAAGGCGTTTCAGTGTGTGGGGAAGGGGTTTCAGTGTGTGGGGAAGGGGTTTCAGTGTGTGGGGAATGTGTTTCAGTGTGTGGGGAAGGGTTTCAGTGTGTGGGGAATGTGTTTCAGTGTGTGGTGAATGGGTTTCAGTGATTGGGGAAGGGTTTCAGTCTGTGGGAAGGGGTTTCAGTGTGTGGGGATTGTGTTTCAGTGTGTGAGGAAGGGGTTTCCGTGTGTGGGGAAGGTGTTTCAGTGCGTGGGGATGTGCTTCAGTGTGTGGGGTAGGGGTTTCAGTGTGTGGGGAAGGGTTTCAGTGTTTGGGGAAGGTGTTTCAGTGTGTGGGGATGGGTTTCAGTGTGGGGATGGTTTTCAGTGTGTGCGGATGGGGTTTCAGTGCGTGGGGAAGGTGTTTCAGTGTGTGTGGAGGGGGTTTCAGTGCTTGGGGATTGGTATAACTGCGTGCAGATGGGGTTTCAGTGTGTGGGGAAGGTGTTTCAGTAGTGGGGAAGGGGTTTCAGTATGTGGGGAAGGGTTTTCAGTGTGTGGGGAAGGGATTCAGTGTGTGGGGAAGGGGTTGCAGTGTGTGGGGTAGGGGTTTCAATGTGTGGGGAAGGGTTTCAGTGTGTGGGGAAGGGGTTTCAGTGAGTGGGGAAGGCGTTTCAGTGTGTGGGGAAGGGGTTTCAGTGTGTGGGGAAGTGTTTCAGTGTGTGGGGAAGGATTACAAGGTGTGGGGAAGGCGTTTCAGTGTGTGGGGAAGGGGTTTCAGTGTGTGGGGATTGTGTTTCAATGTGTGGGGATGTGTTTCAGTGTGTGGGGATGGGGTTTCAGTGTGAGGGGACGGTGTTTCAGTGTGTGGGGAAGGCGTTTCGTTGTGTCGGGATGGGGTTTCAGTGTGTGGGGAAGGGGTTTCAGTGTGTGGGGAATGTGTTTCAGTGTGTAGGGAAGGGTTTCAGTGTGTGGGGAATGTGTTTCAGTGTGTGGTGAATTGGTTTCAGTATTTGGGGAAGGGTTTCAGTCTGTGGGGAAGGGGTTTCAGTGTGTGAGGAATATGTTTCAGTGTGTGGGGATGTGTTTCAGTGTGTTGGGATGGGGTTTCAGTTTGTGGGGAAGGTGTTTCAGTGTCTGGTGAAGGGGTTTCAGTGTGTGGGGAAGGGGATTCAGTGTGTGGGGAAGGTGTTTCAGTGTGTGGGGAAGGTGTTTCAGTGTGTGGGGAAGGGGTTTCAGTTTGTGGGGATGTGTTTCACTGTGTGGGGAAGGGGTTTCAGTGTGTGGGGATGTGTTTCAGTGTGTGGTGAAGGTGTTTCAGTGTGTGGGGAAGGGTTTCACTGTGTGCGGAAGGGGTTTCAGTGTGAGGTGAAGGGGTTTCAGTGTGTGGGGAAGGTGTTTCAGTATGTGCAGAAGGGGTTTCAGTGTGTGGGGAAGGGGTTTCAGTGTGTGGGGTAGGTGTTTCAGTGTATGCGGAAGGGGTTTCAGAGTGTGGGGAAGGGTTTCAGTGTGTGGGGAAGGTGTTTCAGTGTGTGGGGAAGGTGTTTCAGCATGTGCAGAATGGATATTGGAGTGTGGGGAAGGGTTTCAGTGTGTGGGGAAGGGGTTTCAGCGTGTGGGGAAGGGGTTTCAGTGGGTGGGGAAGGGTTTCTCTGTGTGCGGAAGGGGTTTCAGTGTGTGGGGAAGGGGTTTCAGTGCGTGGGGAAGGTGTTTCAGTGTGTGGGGATGTGTTTCAGTGTGTGGGGAAGGGGTTTCAGTGTGTGGGGATGTGTTTCAGTGTGTGGGGAAGGGGTTTCAGTGAGTGGGGAAGGCGTTTCAGTGTGTGGGGAAGGGGTTTCAGTGTGTGGGGAAGTGTTTCAGTGTGTGGGGAAGGATTACAAGGTGTGGGGACGGGCTTTCAGTGTGTGGGGAAGGGATTTCAGTGTGTGGGCAAGGTGTTTCAGTGTGTGCAGAAGGGGTTTCAGTGTGTGGGGATGTGTTTCAGTGTGTGGGGAAGGGGTTTCAGTGTGTGGGGATGTGTTTCAGTGTGTGGGGAAGGTGTTTCAGTGTGTGGGGAAGGGTTTCAATGTGTGCGGAAGGGGTTTCAGTGTGTGCGGATGGTGTTTCAGTCTGTGTGGAAGGGGTTTCAGTGCGTGGGGAAGGGGTTTCAGTGTGTGGGGAAGGTGTTTCAGTGTGTGTGGAAGGGGTTTCAGTGTTTGCGGAAGGTGTTTCAGTGTGTGGGGAAGGTGTTTCAGTGTGTGGGGAAGGGGTTTCTGTGTGGGGGGAATGTGTTTCAGTGTGTGGGGAAGGGTTTCAGTGTGTGGGGAATGTGTTTCAGTGGGTGGTGAATGGATTTCAGTGTTTGGGGAAGGGTTTCAGTCTGTGGTGAAGGGGTTTCAGTGTGTGCGGAAGGTGGTTCAGTTTGTGCGGAAGGTGTTTCAGTGTGTGGGGAAGGGGTTTCAGTGTGTGGGGAAGGTGTTTCATTGTGTTTGGAAGGGGTTTCTGTGTATGGGGAAGGGGTTTCAGTGTGTGGGGAAGGTGTTTCAATGTGTGGGGAAGGGGTTTCAGAGTGTGGGGATGTGTTTCAATGTGGGGAAGGGGTTTCAATGTGTGGGGATGTGTTTCATTGTGTGGGGAAGGTGTTTCAGTGTGTGGGAAAGTTGTTTCAGTATGTGCGGAAGGGGTTTTAGTGTGTGGGGAAGGGGTTTCAGTGTGTGTGGGGAAAGTGTTTCAGTGTGTGTGGAAGGGGTTATAGTGTGTGCGGAAGGCGTTTCAGTTTGTGGGGAAGGGGTTTCAGTGAGTGGGGAAGGGGTTTCAGTGTGTGGGGAATGTGTTTCAGTGTGTGGGGAAGGGTTTCAGTGTGTGGGGAATGTGTTTCAGTGTGTGGTGAAAGGGTTTCTGTGTTTGGGGAAGGGTTTCAGTCTTTGGAAAGGGGTTTCAGTGTGTGGGGATTGTGTTTCAATGTGTGGGGATGTGTTTCAGTGTGTGGGGATGGGGTTTCAGTGTGAGGGGACGGGGTTTCAGTGTGTGGGGAAGGCGTTTCGTTGTGTCGGGATGGGGTTTCAGTGTGTGGGGAAGGGGTTTCAGTGTGTGGGGAATGTGTTTCAGTGTGTGGGGAAGGGTTTCAGTGTGTGGGGAATGTGTTTCAGTGTGTGGTGAATTGGTTTCAGTATTTGGGGAAGGGTTTCAGTCTGTGGGGAAGGGGTTTCAGTGTGTGGGGAATATGTTTCAGTGTGTGGGGATGTGTTTCAGTGTGTTGGGATGGGGTTTCAGTTTGTGGGGAAGGTGTTTCAGTGTCTGGTGAAGGGGTTTCAGTGTGTGGGGAAGGGGATTCAGTGTGTGGGGAAGGTGTTTCAGTGTGTGGGGAAGGTGTTTCAGTGTGTGGGGAAGGGGTTTCAGTTTGTGGGGATGTGTTTCAATGTGTGGGGAAGGGGTTTCAGTGTGTGGGGATGTGTTTCAGTGTGTGGTGAAGGTGTTTCAGTGTGTGGGGAAGGGTTTCACTGTGTGCGGAAGGGGTTTCAGTGTGAGGTGAAGGGGTTTCAGTGTGTGGGGAAGGTGTTTCAGTATGTGCAGAAGGGGTTTCAGTGTGTGGGGAAGGGGTTTCAGTGTGTGGGGTAGGTGTTTCAGTGTATGCGGAAGGGGTTTCAGAGTGTGGGGAAGGGTTTCAGTGTGTGGGGAAGGTGTTTCAGTGTGTGGGGAAGGTGTTTCAGCATGTGCAGAATGGATATTGGAGTGTGGGGAAGGGTTTCAGTGTGTGGGGAAGGGGTTTCAGCGTGTGGGGAAGGGGTTTCAGTGGGTGGGGAAGGGTTTCTCTGTGTGCGGAAGGGGTTTCAGTGTGTGGGGAAGGGGTTTCAGTGCGTGGGGAAGGTGTTTCAGTGTGTGGGGATGTGTTTCAGTGTGTGGGGAAGGGGTTTCAGTGTGTGGGGATGTGTTTCAGTGTGTGGGGAAGGGGTTTCTAGGTGTGGGGAAGGTGTTTCAGTGTGTAGGGAAGGGTTTCACTGTGTGCGGAAGGTGTTTCAGTGTGTGGGGAAGGGTTTCGCTGTGTGCGGAAGGTGTTTCAGTGTGTGGGGAAGGGGTTTCAGTGTGTGGGGAAGGTGTTTCAGTGTGTGGGGATGTGTTTCAGTGTGTGGGGAAGTGGTTTCAGTTTGTGGGGATGTGTTTCAGTGTGTGGGGAAGGGGTTTCAGTGTGTGGGGATGTGTTTCAGTGTGTGGGGAAGGTGTTTCAGTGTGTGGGGAAGGGTTTCACTGTGTGCGGAAGGTGTTTCAGTGTGTGCGGATGGTGTTTCAGTATGTGTGGAAGGGGTTTCAGTGTGTGGGAAAGGGGTTTCAGTGTGTGGGGAAGGTGTTTCAGTGTGTGTGGAAGGGGTTTCTGTGTTTGCGGAAGGCGTTTCAGTGTGTGGGGAAGGTGTTTCAGTGTGTGGGGAAGGGGTTTCTGTGTGGGGGGAATGTGTTTCAGTGTGTGGGGAAGGGTTTCAGTGTGTGGGGAATGTGTTTCAGTGGGTGGTGAATGGGTTTCAGTGTTTGGGGAAGGGTTTCAGTCTGTGGTGAAGGGGTTTCAGTGTGTGCGGAAGGTGGTTCAGTTTGTGCGGAAGGTGTTTCAGTGTGTGGGGAAGGGGTTTCAGTGTGTGGGGAAGGTGTTTCATTGTGTTTGGAAGGGGTTTCTGTTTATGGGGAAGGGGTTTCAGTGTGTGGGGAAGGTGTTTCAATGAGTGGGGAAGGGGTTTCTGAGTGTGGGGATGTGTTTCAGTGTGAGGGGAAGGGGTTTCAATGTGTGGGGATGTGTTTCATTGTGTGGGGAAGGTGTTTCAGTGTGTGGGAAAGGTGTTTCAGTATGTGCGGAAGGGGTTTTAGTGTGTGGGGAAGGGGTTTCAGTGTGTGTGGGGAAAGTATTTCAGTGTGTGTGGAAGGGGTTATAGTGTGTGCGGAAGGCGTTTCAGTTTGTTGGGAAGGGGTTTCAGTGAGTGGGGAATGGGTTGCAGTGTGTGGGGAATGTGTTTCAGTGTGTGGGGAAGGGTTTCAGTGTGTGGGGAATGTGTTTCAGTGTATGGTGAAAGGGATTCTGTGTTTGGGGAAGGGTTTCAGTCTTTGCAAAGGGGTTTCAGTGTGTGGGGATTGTGTTTCAATGTGTGGGGATGTGTTTCAGTGAGTGGGGATGGGGTTTCAGTGTGAGGGGACGGGGTTTCAGTGTGTGGGGAAGGCGTTTCGTTGTGTCGGGATGGGGTTTCAGTGTGTGGGGAAGGGGTTTCAGTGTGTGGGGAATGTGTTTCAGTGTGTGGGGAAGGGTTTCAGTGTGTGGGGAATGTGTTTCAGTGTGTGGT
Organism: Heterodontus francisci; assembly: GCF_036365525.1. NCBI lineage: Eukaryota > Metazoa > Chordata > Chondrichthyes > Heterodontiformes > Heterodontidae > Heterodontus > Heterodontus francisci. The sequence continues at coordinate 380,193 of NW_027141591.1, forward strand.
GAATTGGTTTCAGTGTTTGGGGAAGGGTTTCAGTCTGTGGGGAAGGGGTTTCAGTGTGTGGGGAATATGTTTCAGTGTGTGGGGATGTGTTTCAGTGTGTTGGGATGGGGTTTCAGTTTGTGGGGAAGGTGTTTCAGTGTCTGGTGAAGGGATTTCAGTGTGTGGGGAAGGTGTTTCAGTGTGTGGGGAAGGTGTTTCAGTGTGTGGGGAAGGGGTTTCAGTTTGTGGGGATGTGTTTCACTGTGTGGGGAAGGGGTTTCAGTGTGTGGGGATGTGTTTCAGTGTGTGGTGAAGGTGTTTCAGTGTGTGGGGAAGGGTTTCACTGTGTGCGGAAGGGGTTTCAGTGTGAGGTGAAGGGGTTTCAGTGTGTGGGGAAGGTGTTTCAGTATGTGCAGAAGGGGTTTCAGTGTGTGGGGAAGGGGTTTCAATGTGTGGGGTAGGTGTTTCAGTGTATGCGGAAGGGGTTTCAGAGTGTGGGGAAGGGTTTCAGTGTGTGGGGAAGGTGTTTCGGTGTGTGGGGAAGGTGTTTCAGCATGTGCAGAATGGATATTGGAGTGTGGGGAAGGGTTTCAGTGTGTGGGGAAGGGGTTTCAGCGTGTGGGGAAGGGGTTTCAGTGGGTGGGGAAGGGTTTCTCTGTGTGCGGAAGGGGTTTCAGTGTGTGGGGAAGGGGTTTCAGTGCGTGGGGAAGGTGTTTCAGTGTGTGGGGATGTGTTTCAGTGTGTGTGGAAGGGGTTTCAGTGTGTGGGGATGTGTTTCAGTCTGTGGGGAAGGGGTTTCTGTGTGTGGGGAAGGTGTTTCAGTGTGTAGGGAAGGGTTTCACTATGTGCGGAAGGTGTTTCAGTGTGTGGGGAAGGGTTTCGCTATGTGCGGAAGGTGTTTCAGTGTGTGGGGAAGGGGTTTCAGTGTGTGGGGAAGGTGTTTCAGTGTGTGGGGATGTGTTTCAGTGTGTGGGGAAGGGGTTTCAGTTTGTGGGGATGTGTTTCAGTGTGTGGGGAAGGGGTTTCAGTGTGTGGGGATGTGTTTCAGTGTGTGGAGAAGGTGTTTCAGTGTGTGGGGAAGGGTTTCACTGTGTGCGGAAGGGGTTTCAATGTGTGGGGTAGGAGTTTCAGTGTGTGCGGAAGGTGTTTCAGAGTGTGGGGAAGGTGTTTCAGTATGTGCAGAAGGGGTTTCAGTGTGTGGGGAAGGGGTTTCAATGTGTGGGGTAGGTGTTTCAGTGTGTGCGGAAGGTGTTTCAGAGTGTGGGGAAGGGTTTCAGTGTGTGGGGAAGGTGTTTCAGTGTGTCGGGAAGGGGTTTCAGTGAGTGGGGAAGGGGTTTCAGTGTGTGGGGATGTGTTTCAGTCTTTGTGGAAGGGGTTTCAGTGTGTGGGGAAGGTGTTTCAGTGTGTGGGGAAGGGTTTCACTGTGTGCGGAAGGTGTTTCAGTGTGTGGGGAAGGGTTTCGCTGTGTGCGGAAGGTGTTTCAGTGTGTGGGGAAGGGGTTTCAGTGTGTGGGGAAGGTGTTTCAGTGTGTGGGGATGTGTTTCAGTGTGTGGGGAAGGGGTTTCAGTTTGTGGGGATGTGTTTCAGTGTGTGGGGAAGGGGTTTCAGTGTGTTGGGATGTGTTTCAGTGTGTGGGGAAGGGGTTTCAGTGTGTGGGGAAGGGTTTCACTTTGTGCGGAAGGGGTTTCAGTGTGTGGGGAAGGTGTTTCAATGTGTGTGGAAGGGGTTTAATGTGTGGGTAAGGGGTTTCAGTGTGTACGGAAGGGGTTGCAGTGTGTGGGGAAGGTGTTTCAGTGTGTGCGGAAGGGGTTTCAGTGTGTGCTGAAGGTGTTTCAATGTGTGGGCAAGGGGTTTCAGTGTGTGGGGAAGGTGTTTCATTGTGTGCAGAAGGGGTTTCAGTGTGTGGGTAAGGAATTTCAGTGTGTGGGGAAGGTGTTTCAGTGTGTGGGGAAGGTGTTTCAGTGTGTGGGGAAGGGGTTTCTGTTTGTGGGGATGTGTTTCACTGTGTGGGGAAGGGGTTTCAGTGTGTGGGGATATGTTTCAGTGTGTGGAGAAAGTGTTTCAGTGTGTGGGGAAGGGTTTCACTGTGTGCGGAAGGGGTTTCAGTGTGAGGTGAAGGGGTTTCAGTGTGTGGGGAAGGTGTTTCAGTATGTGCAGAAGGGGTTTCAGTGTGTGGGGAAGGGGTTTCAATGTGTGGGGTAGGTGTTTCAGTGTATGCGGAAGGGGTTTCAGAGTGTGGGGAAGGGTTTCAGTGTGTGGGGAAGGTGTTTCGGTGTGTGGGGAAGGTGTTTCAGCATGTGCAGAATGGATATTGGAGTGTGGGGAAGGGTTTCAGTGTGTGGGGAAGGGGTTTCAGCGTGTGGGGAAGGGGTTTCAGTGGGTGGGGAAGGGTTTCTCTGTGTGCGGAAGGGGTTTCAGTGTGTGGGGAAGGGGTTTCAGTGCGTGGGGAAGGTGTTTCAGTGTGTGGGGATGTGTTTCAGTGTGTGTGGAAGGGGTTTCAGTGTGTGGGGATGTGTTTCAGTCTGTGGGGAAGGGGTTTCTGTGTGTGGGGAAGGTGTTTCAGTGTGTAGGGAAGGGTTTCACTATGTGCGGAAGGTGTTTCAGTGTGTGGGGAAGGGTTTCGCTATGTGCGGAAGGTGTTTCAGTGTGTGGGGAAGGGGTTTCAGTGTGTGGGGAAGGTGTTTCAGTGTGTGGGGATGTGTTTCAGTGTGTGGGGAAGGGGTTTCAGTTTGTGGGGATGTGTTTCAGTGTGTGGGGAAGGGGTTTCAGTGTGTGGGGATGTGTTTCAGTGTGTGGAGAAGGTGTTTCAGTGTGTGGGGAAGGGTTTCACTGTGTGCGGAAGGGGTTTCAATGTGTGGGGTAGGAGTTTCAGTGTGTGCGGAAGGTGTTTCAGAGTGTGGGGAAGGTGTTTCAGTATGTGCAGAAGGGGTTTCAGTGTGTGGGGAAGGGGTTTCAATGTGTGGGGTAGGTGTTTCAGTGTGTGCGGAAGGTGTTTCAGAGTGTGGGGAAGGGTTTCAGTGTGTGGGGAAGGTGTTTCAGTGTGTCGGGAAGGGGTTTCAGTGAGTGGGGAAGGGGTTTCAGTGTGTGGGGATGTGTTTCAGTCTTTGGGGAAGGGGTTTCAGTGTGTGGGGAAGGTGTTTCAGTGTGTGGGGAAGGGTTTCACTGTGTGCGGAAGGTGTTTCAGTGTGTGGGGAAGGGTTTCGCTGTGTGCGGAAGGTGTTTCAGTGTGTGGGGAAGGGGTTTCAGTGTGTGGGGAAGGTGTTTCAGTGTGTGGGGATGTGTTTCAGTGTGTGGGGAAGGGGTTTCAGTTTGTGGGGATGTGTTTCAGTGTGTGGGGAAGGGGTTTCAGTGTGTTGGGATGTGTTTCAGTGTGTGGGGAAGGGGTTTCAGTGTGTGGGGAAGGGTTTCACTTTGTGCGGAAGGGGTTTCAGTGTGTGGGGAAGGTGTTTCAATGTGTGTGGAAGGGGTTTAATGTGTGGGTAAGGGGTTTCAGTGTGTACGGAAGGGGTTGCAGTGTGTGGGGAAGGTGTTTCAGTGTGTGCGGAAGGGGTTTCAGTGTGTGCTGAAGGTGTTTCAATGTGTGGGCAAGGGGTTTCAGTGTGTGGGGAAGGTGTTTCATTGTGTGCAGAAGGGGTTTCAGTGTGTGGGTAAGGAGTTTCAGTGTGTGGGGAAGGTGTTTCAGTGTGTGGGGAAGGTGTTTCAGTGTGTGGGGAAGGGGTTTCTGTTTGTGGGGATGTGTTTCACTGTGTGGGGAAGGGGTTTCAGTGTGTGGGGATATGTTTCAGTGTGTGGAGAAAGTGTTTCAGTGTGTGGGGAAGGGTTTCACTGTGTGCGGAAGGGGTTTCAATGTGTGGGGTAGGTGTTTCAGTGTGTGCGGAAGGTGTTTCAGAGTGTGGGGAAGGGTTTCAGTGTGTGGGGAAGGTGTTTCAGTGTGTGGGGAGGTGGTTTCAGTGTTTGGGGAAGGGTTTCACTGTGTGCAGATGGGGTTTCAGTGTGTGGGGAAGGTGTTTCAGTGTGTGGTGAAGTGGTTCGGTATGTGGGGAATGGGTTTCAGTGTCTGGGCAAGTGTTCCAGTGTGTGGGGAAGGGGTTTCACAGTGTGCGGAAGGGGTTTCAGTGTGTGGGGAAGGGTTTCAGTGTGTGGGGAAGTGGTTGCAGTGTTTGGGGAAGGGGTTTCAGTGTGGGGGAAGGGGATTCAGTGTGTGGGGAAGTGTCTCAGTGTGTGGGGAAGGATTACACTGTGTGGGGACGGTATTTCAGTGTGTGGGGAAGGGGTTTCAGTGTGTGGGGATGGTTTTTACTGTGAGCGGAAGGAGTTTCAGTGTGTGGGGAAGGTTTTCAGTGTGTGGGGAAGGTGTTTCAGTGTGTGGGGAAGGGGTTTCTGTGTGTGGGGAAGGGTTTCACTGTGTGCGGAAGGGGTTTCAGGGTGTGGGGAAGTTGTTTCAGAGTGTGGGGTAGGGGCTTCAGTGTGTGGGGATGTGTTTCAGCGTGTGGGGAAGGGGTTTCAGTGTGAGTGGATGTGTTTCAGTGTGTGGTGATGGGCTTTCAGTGTGTGGGGATGTGTTTCAGTGTGTGGGGAAGGGGTTTCAGTGTGTGGGGAAGGGTTTCACTGTGTGCGGAAGGGGTTTCAGTGTGTGGGGAAGGTGCTTCAGTGTGTGTGGAAGGGGTTTCAGTGTGTGGGGAAAGTGTTTCAGTGTGTGCAGAAGGGGTTTCAGTGTGTGGGGAAGGTGTTTCAGTGTGTGCAGAAGGGGTTTCAGTGTGTGCTGAAGGTGTTTCAATGTGTGGGCAAGGGGTTTCAGTGTGTGGGGAAGGTGTTTCATTGTGTGAGGAAGGGGTTTCAGTGTGTGGGTAAGGGGTTTCAGTGTGTGGGGAAGGTGTTTCAGTGTGTGGGGAAAGTGTTTCTGTGTGTGGGGAAGGGGTTTCAGTGTGTGGGGATGTGTTTCAGTGTGTGGGGAAGGGGTTTCAGTGTCTGGGGATGTGTTTCAGTGTGTGGGGAAGGTGTTTCAGTGTGTGGGGCAGGGCTTCACTGTGTGCGGAAGGGGTCTCAGTGTGTGGGGAAGGGGTTTCAGTGTGTGGGGATGTGTTTCAGTGTGTGGGGAAGGGGTTTCAGTTTGTGGGGATGTGTTTCAGTGTTTGGGGAAGGGGTTTCAGTGTGTGGGGATGTGTTGCAGTGTGTACGGAAGGGGTTTCAGTGTGTGGGGAAGTGTTTCACTGTGTGCGGAAGGGGTTTCAGTGTATGCGGAAGGTGTTTCAATGTGTGGGCAAGGGGTTTCAGTGTGTGGGGAATGTGTTTCATTGTGTGCAGAAGGGGTTTCAGTGTGAGGGTAAGGGGTTTCAGTGTGTGAGGAAGGTGTTTCAGTGTGTGGGGAAGGTGTTTCAGTGTGTGGGAAGGGGTTTCAGTTTGTGGGGAAGTGTTTCACTGTGTGGGGAAGGGGTTTCAGTGTGTGGGGATGTGTTTCAGTGTGTGGTGAAGGTGTTTCAGTGTGTGGGGAAGGGTTTCACTGTGTGCGGAAGGGGTTTCAGTGTGAGGTGAAGGGGATTCAGTGTGTGGGTAAGGTGTTTCAGTGTGTGGGGAAGGGTTTCACTGTGTGCGGAAGGGGTTTCAGTGTGTGGTGAAGTGGTTTCAGTGAGTGGGGAAGGTGTTTCATTATGTGCAGAAGGGGTTTCAGTGTGTGCGGAAGGTGTTTCAATGTGTGGGCAAGGGGTTTCAGTGTGTGGGGAAGGTGTTTCATTGTGTGAGGAAGGGGTTTCAGTGGGTGGGTAAGGGGTTTCAGTGTGTGGGGAAGGTGTTTCAGTGTGTGGGGAAAGTGTTTCTGTGTGTAGGGAAGGGGTTTCAGTGTGTGGGGATGTGTTTCAGTGTGTGGGGAAGGGGTTTCAGTGTGTGGGGATGTGTTTCAGTGTGTGGGGAAGGGGTTTCAGTGTGTAGGGATGTGTTTCAGTGTGTGGGGAAGGGGTTTCAGTGTGTGGGGAAGGGTTTCACTGTGTGCGGAAGGGGTTTCAGTGTGTGGGGAAGGTGTTTCAGTGTGTGTGGAAGGGGCTTCAGTGTGTGGGGAAGGGGTTTCAGTGTGTACGGAAGTGGTTTCAGTGTGTGGGGAAGGTCTATCAGTGTGTGCGGAAGGGGTTTCAGTGTGTGCAGAAGGTGTTTCAATGTGTGGGCAAGGGGTTTCAGTGTGTGGGGAAGGTGTTTCATTGTGTGCAGAAGGGGTTTCAGTGTGTGGGTAAGGGGTATCAGTGTGTGGGGAAGGTGTTTCATTGTGTACAGAAGGGGTTTCAGTGTGTGGGTAAGGGGTTTCAGTGTGTGGGGAAGGTGTTTCAGTGTGTGGGGAAGGTGTTTCAGTGAGTGGGGAAGGGGTTTCATTTTGTGGGGATGTGTTTCAGTGTGTGGTGAAGGTGTTTCAGTGTGTGGGGAAGTGTTTCACTGTGTGCGGAAGGGGTTTCAGTGTGAGGTGAAGGGGTTTCAGTGTGTGGGGAAGGTGTTTCAGTATGTGCAGAAGGAGTTTCAGTGTGTGGGGAAGGGGTTTCAGTGTGTGGGGTAGGTGTTTCAGTGTGTGTGGGAGGGGTTTCAGAGTGTGGGGAAGGGTTTCAGAGTGTGTGGAAGGTGTTTCAGTGTGTGGGGAAGGTGTTTCAGCGTGTGCGGAAGGGATATCGGAGTGTGGGGAAGGGTTTCAGTGTGCGGGGAAGGGGTTTCAGCGTGTGGGGAAGGGGTTTCAGTGGGTGGGGAAGGGTTTCTCTGTGTGCGGAACGGGTTTCAGTGTGTGGGGAAGGGGTTTCAGTGCGTGGGGAAGGTGTTTCAGTGTGTGGCGATGTGTTTCAGTGTGTGGGGAAGGGGTTTCTGTGTGTGGGGATGTGTTTCAGTCTGTGGGGAAGGGGTTTCAGTGTGTGGGGAAGGTTTTTCAGTGTGTGGGGAAGGGTTTCACTGTGTGCGGAAGGTGGTTCAGTGTGTGGGGAAGGGTTTCGCTGTGTGCGGAAGGGGTGTCAGTGTGTGGGGAAGGGGTTTCAGTGTGTGGGGAAGGTGTTTCAGTGTGTGGGGATGTGTTTCAGTGTGTGAGGAAGGGGTTTCAGTTTGTGGGGATGTGTTTCAGTGTGTGGGGAAGGTGTTTCAGTGTGTGGGGATGTGTTTCAGTGTGTGGGGAAGGGGTTTCTGTGTGTGCGGAAGGGTTTCGCTGTGTGCGGAAGGGGTTTCAGTGTGTGTGGAGGGTGTTTCAGTGTGTGTGGAAGGGGTTTCAGTGTGTGTGGAAGGGGTTTCAGTGTGAGGTGAAAGGGTTTCAGTGTGTGAGGAAGGTGTTTCAGTATGTGCAGAAGGAGTTTCAGTGTGTGGGGAAGGGGTTTCAGTGTGTGGGGTAGGTGTTTCAGTGTGTGTGGGAGGGGTTTCAGAGTGTGGGGAAGGGTTTCAGAGTGTGTGGAAGGTGTTTCAGTGTGTGGGGAAGGTGTTTCAGCGTTTGCGGAAGGGATATCGGAGTGTGGGGAAGGGTTTCAGTGTGCGGGGAAGGGGTTTCAGCGTGTGGGGAAGGGGTTTCAGTGGGTGGGGAAGGGTTTCTCTGTGTGCGGAACGGGTTTCAGTGTGTGGGGAAGGGGTTTCAGTGTGTGGGGAAGGTGTTTCATTGTGTGAGGAAGGGGTTTCAGTGGGTGGGTAAGGGGTTTCAGTGTGTGGGGAAGGTGTTTCAGTGTGTGGGGAAAGTGTTTCTGTGTGTAGGGAAGGGGTTTCAGTGTGTGGGGATGTGTTTCAGTGTGTGGGGAAGGGGTTTCAGTGTGTGGGGATGTGTTTCAGTGTGTGGGGAAGGTGTCTCAGTGTGTGGGGCAGGGTGTCACTGTGTGCGGAAGGGGTTTCAGTGTGTGGGGAAGGGGTTTCAGTGTGTGGGGATGTGTTTCAGTGTGTGGGGAAGGGGTTTCAGTTTGAGGGGATGTGTTTCAGTGTGTTGGGAAGGGGTTTCAGTGTGTAGGGATGTGTTTCAGTGTGTGGGGAAGGGGTTTCAGTGTGTGGGGAAGGGTTTCACTGTGTGCGGAAGGGGTTTCAGTGTGTGGGGAAGGTGTTTCAGTGTGTGTGGAAGGGGTTTCAGTGTGTGGGGAAGGGGTTTCAGTGTGTACGGAAGTGGTTTCAGTGTGTGGGGAAGGTCTTTCAGTGTGTGCGGAAGGGGTTTCAGTGTGTGCGGAAGGTGTTTCAATGTGTGGGCAAGGGGTTTCAGTGTGTGGGGAAGGTGTTTCATTGTGTGCAGAAGGGGTTTCAGTGTGTGGGTAAGGGGTATCAGTGTGTGGGGAAGGTGTTTCATTGTGTACAGAAGGGGTTTCAGTGTGTGGGTAAGGGGTTTCAGTGTGTGGGGAAGGTGTTTCAGTGTGTGGGGAAGGTGTTTCAGTGAGTGGGGAAGGGGTTTCATTTTGTGGGGATGTGTTTCAGTGTGTGGTGAAGGTGTTTCAGTGTGTGGGGAAGTGTTTCACTGTGTGCGGAAGGGGTTTCAGTGTGAGGTGAAGGGGTTTCAGTGTGTGGGGAAGGTGTTTCAGTATGTGCAGAAGGAGTTTCAGTGTGTGGGGAAGGGGTTTCAGTGTGTGGGGTAGGTGTTTCAGTGTGTGTGGGAGGGGTTTCAGAGTGTGGGGAAGGGTTTCAGAGTGTGTGGAAGGTGTTTCAGTGTGTGGGGAAGGTGTTTCAGCGTGTGCGGAAGGGATATCGGAGTGTGGGGAAGGGTTTCAGTGTGCGGGGAAGGGGTTTCAGCGTGTGGGGAAGGGGTTTCAGTGGGTGGGGAAGGGTTTCTCTGTGTGCGGAACGGGTTTCAGTGTGTGGGGAAGGGGTTTCAGTGCGTGGGGAAGGTGTTTCAGTGTGTGGCGATGTGTTTCAGTGTGTGGGGAAGGGGTTTCTGTGTGTGGGGATGTGTTTCAGTCTGTGGGGAAGGGGTTTCAGTGTGTGGGGAAGGTTTTTCAGTGTGTGGGGAAGGGTTTCACTGTGTGCGGAAGGTGGTTCAGTGTGAGGTGAAGGGGTTTCAGTGTGTGAGGAAGGTGTTTCAGTATGTGCAGAAGGAGTTTCAGTGTGTGGGGAAGGGGTTTCAGTGTGTGGGGTAGGTGTTTCAGTGTGTGTGGGAGGGGTTTCAGAGTGTGGGGAAGGGTTTCAGAGTGTGTGGAAGGTGTTTCAGTGTGTGGGGAAGGTGTTTCAGCGTTTGCGGAAGGGATATCGGAGTGTGGGGAAGGGTTTCAGTGTGCGGGGAAGGGGTTTCAGCGTGTGGAGAAGGGGTTTCAGTGGGTGGGGAAGGGTTTCTCTGTGTGCGGAACGGGTTTCAGTGTGTGGGGAAGGGGTTTCAGTGTGTGGGGAAGGTGTTTCATTGTGTGAGGAAGGGGTTTCAGTGGGTGGGTAAGGGGTTTCAGTGTGTGGGGAAGGTGTTTCAGTGTGTGGGGAAAGTGTTTCTGTGTGTAGGGAAGGGGTTTCAGTGTGTGGGGATGTGTTTCAGTGTGTGGGGAAGGGGTTTCAGTGTGTGGGGATGTGTTTCAGTGTGTGGGGAAGGTGTCTCAGTGTGTGGGGCAGGGTGTCACTGTGTGCGGAAGGGGTTTCAGTGTGTGGGGAAGGGGTTTCAGTGTGTGGGGATGTGTTTCAGTGTGTGGGGAAGGGGTTTCAGTTTGAGGGGATGTGTTTCAGTGTGTTGGGAAGGGGTTTCAGTGTGTAGGGATGTGTTTCAGTGTGTGGGGAAGGGGTTTCAGTGTGTGGGGAAGGGTTTCACTGTGTGCGGAAGGGGTTTCAGTGTGTGGGGAAGGTGTTTCAGTGTGTGTGGAAGGGGTTTCAGTGTGTGGGGAAGGGGTTTCAGTGTGTACGGAAGTGGTTTCAGTGTGTGGGGAAGGTCTTTCAGTGTGTGCGGAAGGGGTTTCAGTGTGTGCGGAAGGTGTTTCAATGTGTGGGCAAGGGGTTTCAGTGTGTGGGGAAGGTGTTTCATTGTGTGCAGAAGGGGTTTCAGTGTGTGGGTAAGGGGTATCAGTGTGTGGGGAAGGTGTTTCATTGTGTACAGAAGGGGTTTCAGTGTGTGGGTAAGGGGTTTCAGTGTGTGGGGAAGGTGTTTCAGTGTGTGGGGAAGGTGTTTCAGTGAGTGGGGAAGGGGTTTCATTTTGTGGGGATGTGTTTCAGTGTGTGGTGAAGGTGTTTCAGTGTGTGGGGAAGTGTTTCACTGTGTGCGGAAGGGGTTTCAGTGTGAGGTGAAGGGGTTTCAGTGTGTGGGGAAGGTGTTTCAGTATGTGCAGAAGGAGTTTCAGTGTGTGGGGAAGGGGTTTCAGTGTGTGGGGTAGGTGTTTCAGTGTGTGTGGGAGGGGTTTCAGAGTGTGGGGAAGGGTTTCAGAGTGTGTGGAAGGTGTTTCAGTGTGTGGGGAAGGTGTTTCAGCGTGTGCGGAAGGGATATCGGAGTGTGGGAAAGGGTTTCAGTGTGCGGGGAAGGGGTTTCAGCGTGTGGGGAAGGGGTTTCAGTGGGTGGGGAAGGGTTTCTCTGTGTGCGGAACGGGTTTCAGTGTGTGGGGAAGGGGTTTCAGTGCGTGGGGAAGGTGTTTCAGTGTGTGGCGATGTGTTTCAGTGTGTGGGGAAGGGGTTTCTGTGTGTGGGGATGTGTTTCAGTCTGTGGGGAAGGGGTTTCAGTGTGTGGGGAAGGTTTTTCAGTGTGTGGGGAAGGGTTTCACTGTGTGCGGAAGGTGGTTCAGTGTGTGGGGAAGGGTTTCGCTGTGTGCGGAAGGGGTGTCAGTGTGTGGGGAAGGGGTTTCAGTGTGTGGGGAAGGTGTTTCAGTGTGTGGGGATGTGTTTCAGTGTGTGAGGAAGGGGTTTCAGTTTGTGGGGATGTGTTTCAGTGTGTGGGGAAGGTGTTTCAGTGTGTGGGGATGTGTTTCAGTGTGTGGGGAAGGGGTTTCTGTGTGTGCGGAAGGGTTTCGCTGTGTGCGGAAGGGGTTTCAGTGTGTGTGGAGGGTGTTTCAGTGTGTGTGGAAGGGGTTTCAGTGTGTGGGGAAGGGGTTTCAGTGTGTACGGAAGGGGTTTCAGTGTGTGGGGAAGGTGTTTCAGTGTGTGCGGAAGGGGTTTCAGTGTGTGCGGAAGGGGTTTCAGTGTGTGGGGATGTGTTTCAGTTTGTGGGGAAGGGGTTTCAGTTTGAGGGGATGTGTTTCAGTGTGTGGGGAAGGGGTTTCAGTGAGTAGGGATGTGTTTCAGTGTGTGGGGAAGGGGTTTCAGTGTGTGGGGAAGGGTTTCACTGTGTGCGGAAGGGGTTTCAGTGTGTGGGGAAGGTGTTTCAGTGTGTGTGGAAGGGGTTTCAGTGTGTGGGGAAGGGGTTTCAGTGTGTACGGAAGTGGTTTCAGTGTGTGGGGAAGGTGTTTCAGTGTGTGCGGAAGGGGTTTCAGTGTGTGCGGAAGGTGTTTCAATGTGTGGGCAAGGGGTTTCAGTGTGTGGGGAAGGTGTTTCATTGTGTGCAGAAGGGGTTTCAGTGTGTGGGTAAGGGGTATCAGTGTATGGGGAAGGTGTTTCATTGTGTACAGAAGGGGTTTAAGTGTGTGGGTAAGGGGTTTCAGTGTGTGGGGAAGGTGTTTCAGTGTGTGGGGAAGGTGTTTCAGTGAGTGGGGAAGGGGTTTCAGTTTGTGGGGATGTGTTTCAGTGTGTGGTGAAGGTGTTTCAGTGTGTGGGGAAGTGTTTCACTGTGTGCGGAAGGGGTTTCAGTGTGAGGTGAAGGGGTTTCAGTGTGTGGGGAAGGTGTTTCAGTATGTGCAGAAGGAATTTCAGTGTGTGGGGAAGGGGTTTCAGTGTGTGGGGTAGGTGTTTCAGTGTGTGTGGGAGGGGTTTCAGAGTGTGGGGAAGGGTTTCAGTGTGTGGGGAAGGTGTTTCAGTGAGTGGGGAAGGGGTTTCAGTTTGTGGGGATGTGTTTCAGTGTGTGGTGAAGGTGTTTCAGTGTGTGGGGAAGTGTTTCACTGTGTGCGGAAGGGGTTTCAGTGTGAGGTGAAGGGGTTTCAGTGTGTGAGGAAGGTGTTTCAGTATGTGCAGAAGGAGTTTCAGTGTGTGGGGAAGGGGTTTCAGTGTGTGGGGTAGGTGTTTCAGTGTGTGTGGGAGGGGTTTCAGAGTGTGGGGAAGGGTTTCAGAGTGTGTGGAAGGTGTTTCAGTGTGTGGGGAAGGTGTTTCAGCGTTTGCGGAAGGGATATCGGAGTGTGGGGAAGGGTTTCAGTGTGCGGGGAAGGGGTTTCAGCGTGTGGGGAAGGGGTTTCAGTGGGTGGGGAAGGGTTTCTCTGTGTGCGGAACGGGTTTCAGTGTGTGGGGAAGGGGTTTCAGTGCGTGGGGAAGGTGTTTCAGTGTGTGGCGATGTGTTTCAGTGTGTGGGGAAGGTGTTTCTGTGTGTGGGGATGTGTTTCAGTCTGTGGGGAAGGGGTTTCAGTGTGTGGGGAAGGTTTTTCAGTGTGTGGGGAAGGGTTTCACTGTGTGCGGAAGGTGGTTCAGTGTGTGGGGAAGGGTTTCTCTGTGTGCGGAAGGGGTTTCAGTGTGTGGGGAAGGGGTTTCAGTGTGTGGGGAAGGTGTTTCAGTGTGTGGGGATGTGTTTCAGTGTGTGAGGAAGGGGTTTCAGTTTGTGGGGATGTGTTTCAGTGTGTGGGGAAGGTGTTTCAGTGTGTGGGGATGTGTTTCAGTGTGTGGGGAAGGGGTTTCTGTGTGTGCGGAAGGGTTTCGCTGTGTGCGGAAGGGGTTTCAGTGTGTGTGGAAGGTGTTTCAGTGTGTGTGGAAGGGGTTTCAGTGTGTGGGGAAGGGGTTTCAGTGTGTACGGAAGGGGTTTCAGTGTGTGGGGAAGGTGTTTCAGTGTGTGCGGAAGGGGTTTCAGTGTGTGCGGAAGGTGTTTCATTGTGTGCAGAAGGGGTTTCAGTGTGTGGGTAAGGGGTTTCAGTGTGTGGGGAAGGTGTTTCAGTGTGTGGGGAAGGTGTTTCAGTGTGTGGGGAAGGGGTTTCAGTTTGTGGGGATGTGTTTCACTGTGAGGGGAAGGGGTTTCAGTGTGTGGGGATGTGTTTCAGTGTGTAGTGAAGGTGTTTCAGTGTGTGGGGAAGGGTTTCACTGTGTGCGGAAGGGGTTTCAGTGTGAGGTGAACGGGTTTCAGTGTGTGGGGAAGGTGTTTCAGTATGTGCAGAAGTGGTTTCAGTGTGTGGGGAAGGGGTTTCAATGTGTGGTGTAGGTGTTTCAGTGTGTGCGGAAGGTGTTTCAGAGTGTGGGGAAGGGTTTCATTGTGTGGGGAAGGTGTTTCAGTGTGTGGGGAGGGGGTTTCAGTGTGTGGGGAAGGGTTTCACTGTGTGCAGATGGGGTTTCAGTGTGTGGGGAAGGTGTTTTAGTGTGTGGTGAAGTGGTTTCGCTATGTGGGGAATGGGTTTCAGTGTCTGGCAAGGGTTCCAGTGTGTGTGGAAGGGGTTTCACTGTGTGCGGAAGGGGTTTCAGTGTGTGTGGAAGGGTTTCAGAGTTTGGGGGGAAGGGGTTTCAGTGTTTCGGAAGGGGTTTCAGTGTGGGGGAAGGGGTTTCAGTGTGTGGGGAAGAGTCTCAGTGTGTGGGGAAGGATTACACTGTGTGGGGACGGTGTTTCAGTGTGTGGGGAAGGGGTTTCAGTGTGTGGGGATGGTTTTTAGTGTGTGCGGAAGGAGTTTCAGTGTGTGGGGAAGGTTTTCAGTGTGTGGCGAAGGTGTTTCAGTGTGTGGGGAAGGGGTTTCTGTGTGTGGGGAAGGGTTTCACTGTGTGCGGAAGGGGTTTCAGTGTGTGGGGAAGGTGTTTCAGAGTGTGGGGTAGGGGCTTCAGTGTGTGGGGATGTGTTTCAGCGTGTGGGGAAGGGGTTTCAGTGTGAGTGGATGTGTTTCAGTGTGTGGGGATGGGCTTTCAGCGTGTGGGGATGTGTTTCAGTGTGTGGGGAAGGGGTTTCAGTGTGTGGGGAATGGTTTCACTGTGTGCGGAAGGGGTTTCAGTGTGTGGGGAAGGTGCTTCATTGTGTGCGGAAGGGGTTTCAGTGTGTGGGGAAAGTGTTTCAGTGTGTGCGGAAGGGGTTTCAGTGTGTGGGGAAGGTGTTTCAGTGTGTGGGGAAGGTGTTTCAGTGTGTGCAGAAGGGGTTTCAGTGTGTGCGGAAGGTGTTTCAATGTGTGTGCAAGGGGTTTCAGTGTGTGGGGAAGTTGTTTCATTGTGTGAGGAAGGGGATTAAGTGTGTGGGTAAGGGGTTTCAGTGTGTGGGGAAGGTGTTTCAGTGTGTGGGGAAAGTGTTTCTGTGTGTGGGGAAGGGGTTTCAGTGTGTGGGGATGTGTTTCAGTGTGTGGGGAAGGGGTTTCAGTGTGTGGGGAAGGGTTTCACTGTGTGGGGAAGGTGTTTCAGTGTGGGGCAGGGTTTCACTGTGTGCAGAAGGGGTTTCAGTGTGTGGGGAAGGGGTTTCAGTGTGTGGGGATGTGTTTCAGTGTGTGGGGAAGGGGTTTCAGTTTGTGGGGATGTGTTTCAGTGTGTGGGGAAGGGGTTTCAGTGTGTGGGGATGTGCTTCAGTGTGTGGGGAAGGGGTTTCAGTGTTTGGGGAAGGGATTCACTGTGTGCGGAAGGGGTTTCAGTGTGTGGGGAAGATGTTTCAATGTGTGTGGAAGGGGTTTCAGTGTGTGGGGAAGGGGTTTCAGTGTGTACGGAAGGGGTTTCAGTGTGTGGGGAAGGTGTTTCAGTGTGTGGGGAAGTGTTTCACTGTGTGCGGAAGGGGTTTCAGTGTGAGGTGAAGGGGTTTCAGTGTGTGAGGAAGGTGTTTCAGTATGTGCAGAAGGAGTTTCAGTGTGTGGGGAAGGGGTTTCAGTGTGTGGGGTAGGTGTTTCAGTGTGTGTGGGAGGGGTTTCAGAGTGTGGGGAAGGGTTTCAGAGTGTGTGGAAGGTGTTTCAGTGTGTGGGGAAGGTGTTTCAGCGTTTGCGGAAGGGATATCGGAGTGTGGGGAAGGGTTTCAGTGTGCGGGGAAGGGGTTTCAGCGTGTGGGGAAGGGGTTTCAGTGGGTGGGGAAGGGTTTCTCTGTGTGCGGAACGGGTTTCAGTGTGTGGGGAAGGGGTTTCAGTGCGTTGGGAAGGTGTTTCAGTGTGTGGCGATGTGTTTCAGTGTGTGGGGAAGGGGTTTCTGTGTGTGGGGATGTGTTTCAGTCTGTGGGGAAGGGGTTTCAGTGTGTGGGGAAGGTTTTTCAGTGTGTGGGGAAGGGTTTCACTGTGTGCGGAAGGTGGTTCAGTGTGTGGGGAAGGGTTTCTCTGTGTGCGGAAGGGGTTTCAGTGTGTGGGGAAGGGGTTTCAGTGTGTGGGGAAGGTGTTTCAGTGTGTGGGGATGTGTTTCAGTGTGTGAGGAAGGGGTTTCAGTTTGTGGGGATGTGTTTCAGTGTGTGGGGAAGGTGTTTCAGTGTGTGGGGATGTGTTTCAGTGTGTGGGGAAGGGGTTTCTGTGTGTGCGGAAGGGTTTCGCTGTGTGCGGAAGGGGTTTCAGTGTGTGTGGAAGGTGTTTCAGTGTGTGTGGAAGGGGTTTCAGTGTGTGGGGAAGGGGTTTCAGTGTGTACGGAAGGGGTTTCAGTGTGTGGGGAAGGTGTTTCAGTGTGTGCGGAAGGGGTTTCAGTGTGTGCGGAAGGTGTTTCATTGTGTGCAGAAGGGGTTTCAGTGTGTGGGTAAGGGGTTTCAGTGTGTGGGGAAGGTGTTTCAGTGTGTGGGGAAGGTGTTTCAGTGTGTGGGGAAGGGGTTTCAGTTTGTGGGGATGTGTTTCACTGTGAGGGGAAGGGGTTTCAGTGTGTGGGGATGTGTTTCAGTGTGTAGTGAAGGTGTTTCAGTGTGTGGGGAAGGGTTTCACTGTGTGCGGAAGGGGTTTCAGTGTGAGGTGAAGGGGTTTCAGTGTGTGGGGAAGGTGTTTCAGTATGTGCAGAAGTGGTTTCAGTGTGTGGGGAAGGGGTTTCAATGTGTGGTGTAGGTGTTTCAGTGTGTGCGGAAGGTGTTTCAGAGTGTGGGGAAGGGTTTCATTGTGTGGGGAAGGTGTTTCAGTGTGTGGGGAGGGGGTTTCAGTGTGTGGGGAAGGGTTTCACTGTGTGCAGATGGGGTTTCAGTGTGTGGGGAAGGTGTTTTAGTGTGTGGTGAAGTGGTTTCGCTATGTGGGGAATGGGTTTCAGTGTCTGGCAAGGGTTCCAGTGTGTGTGGAAGGGGTTTCACTGTGTGCGGAAGGGGTTTCAGTGTGTGTGGAAGGGTTTCAGAGTTTGGGGGGAAGGGGTTTCAGTGTTTCGGAAGGGGTTTCAGTGTGGGGGAAGGGGTTTCAGTGTGTGGGGAAGAGTCTCAGTGTGTGGGGAAGGATTACACTGTGTGGGGACGGTGTTTCAGTGTGTGGGGAAGGGGTTTCAGTGTGTGGGGATGGTTTTTAGTGTGTGCGGAAGGAGTTTCAGTGTGTGGGGAAGTTTTTCAGTGTGTGGCGAAGGTGTTTCAGTGTGTGGGGAAGGGGTTTCTGTGTGTGGGGAAGGGTTTCACTGTGTGCGGAAGGGGTTTCAGTGTGTGGGGAAGGTGTTTCAGAGTGTGGGGTAGGGGCTTCAGTGTGTGGGGATGTGTTTCAGCGTGTGGGGAAGGGGTTTCAGTGTGAGTGGATGTGTTTCAGTGTGTGGGGATGGGCTTTCAGCGTGTGGGGATGTGTTTCAGTGTGTGGGGAAGGGGTTTCAGTGTGTGGGGAATGGTTTCACTGTGTGCGGAAGGGGTTTCAGTGTGTGGGGAAGGTGCTTCATTGTGTGCGGAAGGGGTTTCAGTGTGTGGGGAAAGTGTTTCAGTGTGTGCGGAAGGGGTTTCAGTGTGTGGGGAAGGTGTTTCAGTGTGTGGGGAAGGTGTTTCAGTGTGTGCAGAAGGGGTTTCAGTGTGTGCGGAAGGTGTTTCAATGTGTGTGCAAGGGGTTTCAGTGTGTGGGGAAGTTGTTTCATTGTGTGAGGAAGGGGATTAAGTGTGTGGGTAAGGGGTTTCAGTGTGTGGGGAAGGTGTTTCAGTGTGTGGGGAAAGTGTTTCTGTGTGTGGGGAAGGGGTTTCAGTGTGTGGGGATGTGTTTCAGTGTGTGGGGAAGGGGTTTCAGTGTGTGGGGAAGGGTTTCACTGTGTGGGGAAGGTGTTTCAGTGTGGGGCAGGGTTTCACTGTGTGCAGAAGGGGTTTCAGTGTGTGGGGAAGGGGTTTCAGTGTGTGGGGATGTGTTTCATTGTGTGGGGAAGGGGTTTCAGTTTGTGGGGATGTGTTTCAGTGTGTGGGGAAGGGGTTTCAGTGTGTGGGGATGTGCTTCAGTGTGTGGGGAAGGGGTTTCAGTGTTTGGGGAAGGGATTCACTGTGTGCGGAAGGGGTTTCAGTGTGTGGGGAAGATGTTTCAATGTGTGTGGAAGGGGTTTCAGTGTGTGGGGAAGGGGTTTCAGTGTGTACGGAAGGGGTTTCAGTGTGTGGGGAAGGTGTTTCAGTGTGTGGGTAAGGGGTTTCAGTATGTGCGGAAGGTGTTACAATGTGTGGGCAAGGGGTTTCAGTGTGTGGGGATGGTGTTTCATTGTGTGCAGAAGGGGTTTCAGTGTGTGGGTAAGGGGTTTCAGTGTGTGTGGAAGGTGTTTCAGTGTGTGGGGAAGGGGTTTCAGTTTGTGGGGATGTGTTTCTCTGTGTGGGGAAGGGGTTTCAGTGTGTGGGGATGTGTTTCAGTGTGTGGTGAAGGTGTTTCAGTGTGTGGGGAAGGGTTTCACTGTGTGCGGAAAGGGGTTTCAGTGTGAGGTGAAGGTGTTTCAGTGTGCGGGGAAGGTGTTTCAGTGTGTGGGGAAGGGTTTCACTGTGTGCGGAAGGGGTATCAGTGTGAGGTGAAGGGGTTTCAGTGTGTGGGGAAGGTGTTTCAGTATGTGCAGAAGGGGTTTCAGTGTGTGCGGAAGGTGTTTCAATGTGTGGGCAAGGGGTTTCAGTGTGTGGGGAAGGTCTTTCATTGTGTGAGGAAGGGGTTTCAGTGTGTGGGTAAGGTGTTTCAGTGTGTGGGGAAGGTGTTTCAGTGTGTGGGGATGTGTTTCAGTGTGTGGGGAAGGTGTTTCAGTGTGTGGGGCAGGGTTTCACTGTGTGCGGAAGGGGTTTCAGTGTGTGGGGAAGGGGTTTCAGTGTGTGGGGATGTGTTTCAGTGTGTGGGGAAGGGGTTTCAGTTTGTGGGGATGTGTTTCAGTGTGTGGGGAAGGGGTTTCAGTGTGTGGGGATGTGTTTCAGTGAGTGGGGAAGGGGTTTCAGTGTGTGGGGAAGGGTTTCACTGTGTGCGGAAGGCGTTTCAGTCTGTGGGGAAGGTGTTTCAGTGTGTGTGGAAGGGGTTTCAGTGTGTGGAGAAGGGGTTTCAGTGTGTACGGAAGGGGTTTCAGTGTGTGGGGAAGGTGTTTCAGTGTGTGCGGAAGGGGTTTCAGTGTATGCGGAAGGTGTTTCAATGTGTGGGCAAGGGGTTTCAGTGTGTGTGGAAGGTGTTTCATTGTGTGCAGAAGGGGTTTCAGTGTGTGGGTAAGGGGTTTCAGTGTGTGGGGAAGGTGTTTCAGTGTTTGGGGAAGGTGTTTCAGTGTCTGGGGAAGGTGTTTCAGTGTGTGGCGATGTGTTTCAGTGTGTGGGGAAGGGGTTTCAGTGTGTGGGGATGTGTTTAAGTGTGTGGCGAAGGTGTTTCAGTGTGTGGGGAAGGGTTTCACTGTGTGCGGAAGGGGTTTCAGTGTGAGGTGAAGGGGTTTCAGTGTGTGGGGAAGGTGTTTCAGTATGTGCAGAAGGGGTTTCAGTGTGTGGGGAAGGGGTTTCAATGTGTGGGGTAGGTGTTTCAGAGTGTGTGGAAGGTGTTTCAGAGTGTGGGGAAGGGTTTCAGTGTGTGGGGAAGGTGTTTCAGTGTGTGGGGAGGGGGTTTCAGTGTGAGGGGAAGGGTTTCACTGTGTGCAGATGGGGTTTCAGTGCGTGGGGAAGATGTTTCAGTGTGTGGTGAAGTGGTTTCAGTATGTGGGGAATGGGTTTCAGTGTCTGGGGAAGGCTTCCAGTGTGTGGGGAAAGGGTTTCACTGTGTGCGGAAGGGGCTTCAGTGTGTGGGGAAGGGTTTCAGTGTGTGGGGAAGGGGTTTCAGTGTTTGGGGAAGGGGATTCAGTGTGGGGGAAGGGGTTTCAGTGTGTGGGGAAGTGTCTCAGTGTGTGGGGAAGGATTACACTGTGTGGGGACGGTGTTTCAGTGTGTGGGGAAGGGGTTTCAGTGTGTGGGGATGCTTTTTAGCGTGTGCAGAAGGAGTTTCAGTGTGTGGGGAAGGTGTTTCAGTGTGTGGGGAAGGGGTTTCTGTGTGTGGGGAAGGGTTTCACTGTGTGCGGAAGGGGTTTCAGTGTGTGGGGAAGGTGTTTAAGAGTGTGAGGTAGGGGCTTCAGTGTGTGTGGATGTGTTTCAGCGTGTGGGGAAGGGTTTTCAGTATGAGTGGATGTGTTTCAGTGTGTGAGGAAGGGGTTTCAGTGTGTGGGGAAGGGTTTCACTGTGTGCGGAAGGGGTTTCAGTGTTTGGGGAAGGTGCTTCAGTGTGTGTGGAAGTGGTTTCAGTGTGTGGGGAAGGTGTTTCAGTGTGTGGGGAAGGGGTTTCAGTGTGTGGGGAAGGTGTTTCAGTGCGTGCAGAAGGGGTTTCAGTGTGTGCAGAAGGTGTTTCAATGTGTGGGCAAGGGGTTTCAGTGTGTGGGGAAGATGTTTCATTGTGTGAGGAAGGGGTTTCAGTGTGTGGGTAAGGGGTTTCAGTGTGTGGGGAAGGTGTTTCAGTGTGTGGGGAAAGTGTTTCTGTGTGTGGGGAATGGGTTTCAGTGTGTGGGGATGTGTTTCAGTGTGTGGGGAAGGGGTTTCAGTGTGTGGGGATGTGTTGCAGTGTGTGGGGAAGGTGTTTCAGTGTGTTGGGAAGGGTTTCACTGTGTGCGGAATGGGTTTCAGTGTGTGGGGAAGGTGTTTCAGTGTGTGGGGTAGGTGTTTCAGTATGTGCGGAAGGGGTTTCAGTGTGTGTGGAAGGGATTTCAGAGTGTGGGGAAGGGTTTCAGTGTGTGGGGAAGGGGTTTAAGTTTGTGGGGAAGGTGTTTCAGTGTGTGTGGAAGGGTTTCTCTGTGTGCAGAAGGGGTTTCAGTGTGTGGGGAAGGGGTTTCAGTGCATGGGGAAGGTGGTTCAGTGTGTGGGGATTTGTTTCAGTGTGTGGGGAAGGGGTTTCTGTGTGTGGGGATGTGTTTCAGTGTGTGGGGAAGGGGTTTCAGTGTGTGGGCAAGGTGTTTCAGTGTGTGGGGAAGGGTTTCACTGTGTGCGGTAGGTGTTTCAGTGTGTGGGGAAGGGTTTCACTGTGTGCGGAAGGGGTGTCAGTGTGTGGGGAAGTGGTTTCAGTGTGTGGGGAAGGTGTTTCAGTGTGTGGGGATGTGTTTCAGTGTGTGGGGAAGGGGTTTCAGTGTGTGGGGATGTGTTTCAGTGTGTGGGGAAGGGGTTTCAGTGTATGCGGAAGGTGTTTCAATGTGTGGGCCAGGGGTTTCAGTGTGTGGGGAAGGTGTTTCATTGTGTGCAGGAGGGGTTTCAGTGTGTGGGTAAGGGGTTTCAGTGTGTGGGGAAGGTGTTTCAGTGTGTGGGGAAGGTGTTTCAGTGTGTGGGGAAGGTGTTTCAGTGTTTGGGGAAGGGGTTTCAGTGTGTGGGGATGTGTTTCAGTGTGTGGTGAAGGTGTTTCAGTGTGTGGGGAAGGGTTTCACTGTGTGCGGAAGGGGTTTCAGTGTGAGGTGAAGGGGTTTCAGTGTGTGGGGATGGTGTTTCAGTATGTGCAGAAGGGGTTTCAGTGTGTGGGGAAGGGGTTTCAATGTGTGGAGTAGGTGTTTCAGAGTGTGCGGAAGGTGCTTCAGTGTGTGGGGAGGGATTTCAGTGTGTGGGGAAGGGTTTCACTGTGTGCAGATGGGGTTTCAGTGCGTGGGGAAGGTGTTTCAGTGTGTGGGGAATGGTTTCACTGTGTGCGGAAGGGGTTTCAGTGTATGGGGAAGGGGTTTCAGTGTGTGGGGAAGGTGTTTCAGTATGTGCAGAAGGGGTTTCAGTGTGTGGGGAAGGGGTTTCAGTGTCTGGGGAAGGTGTTTCAGTGCATGCGGAAGGGGTTTCAGAGTGTGGGGAAGGGTTTCACTGTGTGGGGAAGGGGTTTCAGTGTGTGGGAAGGGGTTTCCATGTGTGGGGAAGGGTTTCACTGTAGGCAGAAGGCGTTTCAGTGTGTGGGGAAGGGGTTTCAGTGTGTGGGGAAGATGTTTCAGTGTGTGGGGATGTCTTTCAGTGTGTGCAGATAGGTTTTCAGTGTGTGGGGATCTGTTTCAGTGTGTGCGGAAGGGGTTTCAGTGTGTGCGGAAGGTGTTTCATTGTGTGCAGAAGGGGTTTCAGTGTGTGGGTAAGGGGTTTCAGTGTGTGGGGAAGGTGTTTCAGTGTGTGGGGAAGGTGTTTCAGTGTGTGGGGAAGGGGTTTCAGTTTGTGGGGATGTGTTTCACTGTGAGGGGAAGGGGTTTCAGTGTGTGGGGATGTGTTTCAGTGTGTAGTGAAGGTGTTTCAGTGTGTGGGGAAGGGTTTCACTGTGTGCGGAAGGGGTTTCAGTGTGAGGTGAAGGGGTTTCAGTGTGTGGGGAAGGTGTTTCAGTATGTGCAGAAGTGGTTTCAGTGTGTGGGGAAGGGGTTTGAATGTGTGGTGTAGGTGTTTCAGTGTGTGCGGAAGGTGTTTCAGAGTGTGGGGAAGGGTTTCAGTGTGTGGGGAAGGTGTTTCAGTGTGTGGGGAGGGGGTTTCAGTGTGTGGGGAAGGGTTTCACTGTGTGCAGATGGGGTTTCAGTGTGTGGGGAAGGTGTTTTAGTGTGTGGTGAAGTGGTTTCGCTATGTGGGGAATGGGTTTCAGTGTCTGGCAAGGGTTCCAGTGTGTGTGGAAGGGGTTTCACTGTGTGCGGAAGGGGTTTCAGTGTGTGTGGAAGGGTTTCAGAGTTTGGGGGGAAGGGGTTTCAGTGTTTCGGAAGGGGTTTCAGTGTGGGGGAAGGGGTTTCAGTGTGTGGGGAAGAGTCTCAGTGTGTGGGGAAGGATTGCACTGTGTGGGGACGGTGTTTCAGTGTGTGGGGAAGGGGTTTCAGTGTGTGGGGATGGTTTTTAGTGTCTGCGGAAGGAGTTTCAGTGTGTGGGGAAGGTTTTCAGTGTGTGGCGAAGGTGTTTCAGTGTGTGGGGAAGGGGTTTCTGTGTGTGGGGAAGGGTTTCACTGTGTGCGGAAGGGGTTTCAGTGTGTGGGGAAGGTGTTTCAGAGTGTGGGGTAGGGGCTTCAGTGTGTGGGGATGTGTTTCAGCGTGTGGGGAAGGGGTTTCAGTGTGAGTGGATGTGTTTCAGTGTGTGGGGATGGGCTTTGAGCGTGTGGGGATGTGTTTCAGTGTGTGGGGAAGGGGTTTCAGTGTGTGGGGAATGGTTTCACTGTGTGCGGAAGGGGTTTCAGTGTGTGGGGAAGGTGCTTCATTGTGTGCGGAAGGGGTTTCAGTGTGTGGGGAAAGTGTTTCAGTGTGTGCGGAAGGGGTTTCAGTGTGTGGGGAAGGTGTTTCAGTGTGTGGGGAAGGTGTTTCAGTGTGTGCAGAAGGGGTTTCAGTGTGTGCGGAAGGTGTTTCAATGTGTGTGCAAGGGGTTTCAGTGTGTGGGGAAGTTGTTTCATTGTGTGAGGAAGGGGATTAAGTGTGTGGGTAAGGGGTTTCAGTGTGTGGGGAAGGTGTTTCAGTGTGTGGGGAAGGTGTTTCAGTGTGTGGGGATGTGTTTCAGTGTGTGGGGAAGGTGTTTCAGTGTGTGGGGCAGGGTTTCACTGTGTGCGGAAGGGGTTTCAGTGTGTGGGGAAGGGGTTTCAGTGTGTGGGGATGTGTTTCAGTGTGTGGGGAAGGGGTTTCAGTTTGTGGGGATGTGTTTCAGTGTGTGGGGAAGGGGTTTCAGTGTGTGGGGATGTGTTTCAGTGAGTGGGGAAGGGGTTTCAGTGTGTGGGGAAGGGTTTCACTGTGTGCGGAAGGCGTTTCAGTCTGTGGGGAAGGTGTTTCAGTGTGTGTGGAAGGGGTTTCAGTGTGTGGAGAAGGGGTTTCAGTGTGTACGGAAGGGGTTTCAGTGTGTGGGGAAGGTGTTTCAGTGTGTGCGGAAGGGGTTTCAGTGTATGCGGAAGGTGTTTCAATGTGTGGGCAAGGGGTTTCAGTGTGTGTGGAAGGTGTTTCATTGTGTGCAGAAGGGGTTTCAGTGTGTGGGTAAGGGGTTTCAGTGTGTGGGGAAGGTGTTTCAGTGTTTGGGGAAGGTGTTTCAGTGTCTGGGGAAGGTGTTTCAGTGTGTGGCGATGTGTTTCAGTGTGTGGGGAAGGGGTTTCAGTGTGTGGGGATGTGTTTAAGTGTGTGGCGAAGGTGTTTCAGTGTGTGGGGAAGGGTTTCACTGTGTGCGGAAGGGGTTTCAGTGTGAGGTGAAGGGGTTTCAGTGTGTGGGGAAGGTGTTTCAGTATGTGCAGAAGGGGTTTCAGTGTGTGGGGAAGGGGTTTCAATGTGTGGGGTAGGTGTTTCAGAGTGTGTGGAAGGTGTTTCAGAGTGTGGGGAAGGGTTTCAGTGTGTGGGGAAGGTGTTTCAGTGTGTGGGGAGGGGGTTTCAGTGTGAGGGGAAGGGTTTCACTGTGTGCAGATGGGGTTTCAGTGCGTGGGGAAGATGTTTCAGTGTGTGGTGAAGTGGTTTCAGTATGTGGGGAATGGGTTTCAGTGTCTGGGGAAGGCTTCCAGTGTGTGGGGAAAGGGTTTCACTGTGTGCGGAAGGGGCTTCAGTGTGTGGGGAAGGGTTTCAGTGTGTGGGGAAGGGGTTTCAGTGTTTGGGGAAGGGGATTCAGTGTGGGGGAAGGGGTTTCAGTGTGTGGGGAAGTGTCTCAGTGTGTGGGGAAGGATTACACTGTGTGGGGACGGTGTTTCAGTGTGTGGGGAAGGGGTTTCAGTGTGTGGGGATGCTTTTTAGCGTGTGCAGAAGGAGTTTCAGTGTGTGGGGAAGGTGTTTCAGTGTGTGGGGAAGGGGTTTCTGTGTGTGGGGAAGGGTTTCACTGTGTGCGGAAGGGGTTTCAGTGTGTGGGGAAGGTGTTTAAGAGTGTGAGGTAGGGGCTTCAGTGTGTGTGGATGTGTTTCAGCGTGTGGGGAAGGGTTTTCAGTATGAGTGGATGTGTTTCAGTGTGTGAGGAAGGGGTTTCAGTGTGTGGGGAAGGGTTTCACTGTGTGCGGAAGGGGTTTCAGTGTTTGGGGAAGGTGCTTCAGTGTGTGTGGAAGTGGTTTCAGTGTGTGGGGAAGGTGTTTCAGTGTGTGGGGAAGGGGTTTCAGTGTGTGGGGAAGGTGTTTCAGTGCGTGCAGAAGGGGTTTCAGTGTGTGCAGAAGGTGTTTCAATGTGTGGGCAAGGGGTTTCAGTGTGTGGGGAAGATGTTTCATTGTGTGAGGAAGGGGTTTCAGTGTGTGGGTAAGGGGTTTCAGTGTGTGGGGAAGGTGTTTCAGTGTGTGGGGAAAGTGTTTCTGTGTGTGGGGAATGGGTTTCAGTGTGTGGGGATGTGTTTCAGTGTGTGGGGAAGGGGTTTCAGTGTGTGGGGATGTGTTGCAGTGTGTGGGGAAGGTGTTTCAGTGTGTTGGGAAGGGTTTCACTGTGTGCGGAATGGGTTTCAGTGTGTGGGGAAGGTGTTTCAGTGTGTGGGGTAGGTGTTTCAGTATGTGCGGAAGGGGTTTCAGTGTGTGTGGAAGGGATTTCAGAGTGTGGGGAAGGGTTTCAGTGTGTGGGGAAGGGGTTTAAGTTTGTGGGGAAGGTGTTTCAGTGTGTGTGGAAGGGTTTCTCTGTGTGCAGAAGGGGTTTCAGTGTGTGGGGAAGGGGTTTCAGTGCATGGGGAAGGTGGTTCAGTGTGTGGGGATTTGTTTCAGTGTGTGGGGAAGGGGTTTCTGTGTGTGGGGATGTGTTTCAGTGTGTGGGGAAGGGGTTTCAGTGTGTGGGCAAGGTGTTTCAGTGTGTGGGGAAGGGTTTCACTGTGTGCGGTAGGTGTTTCAGTGTGTGGGGAAGGGTTTCACTGTGTGCGGAAGGGGTGTCAGTGTGTGGGGAAGTGGTTTCAGTGTGTGGGGAAGGTGTTTCAGTGTGTGGGGATGTGTTTCAGTGTGTGGGGAAGGGGTTTCAGTGTGTGGGGATGTGTTTCAGTGTGTGGGGAAGGGGTTTCAGTGTATGCGGAAGGTGTTTCAATGTGTGGGCCAGGGGTTTCAGTGTGTGGGGAAGGTGTTTCATTGTGTGCAGGAGGGGTTTCAGTGTGTGGGTAAGGGGTTTCAGTGTGTGGGGAAGGTGTTTCAGTGTGTGGGGAAGGTGTTTCAGTGTGTGGGGAAGGTGTTTCAGTGTTTGGGGAAGGGGTTTCAGTGTGTGGGGATGTGTTTCAGTGTGTGGTGAAGGTGTTTCAGTGTGTGGGGAAGGGTTTCACTGTGTGCGGAAGGGGTTTCAGTGTGAGGTGAAGGGGTTTCAGTGTGTGGGGATGGTGTTTCAGTATGTGCAGAAGGGGTTTCAGTGTGTGGGGAAGGGGTTTCAATGTGTGGAGTAGGTGTTTCAGAGTGTGCGGAAGGTGCTTCAGTGTGTGGGGAGGGATTTCAGTGTGTGGGGAAGGGTTTCACTGTGTGCAGATGGGGTTTCAGTGCGTGGGGAAGGTGTTTCAGTGTGTGGGGAATGGTTTCACTGTGTGCGGAAGGGGTTTCAGTGTATGGGGAAGGGGTTTCAGTGTGTGGGGAAGGTGTTTCAGTATGTGCAGAAGGGGTTTCAGTGTGTGGGGAAGGGGTTTCAGTGTCTGGGGAAGGTGTTTCAGTGCATGCGGAAGGGGTTTCAGAGTGTGGGGAAGGGTTTCACTGTGTGGGGAAGGGGTTTCAGTGTGTGGGAAGGGGTTTCCATGTGTGGGGAAGGGTTTCACTGTAGGCAGAAGGCGTTTCAGTGTGTGGGGAAGGGGTTTCAGTGTGTGGGGAAGATGTTTCAGTGTGTGGGGATGTCTTTCAGTGTGTGCAGATAGGTTTTCAGTGTGTGGGGATCTGTTTCAGTGTGTGCGGAAGGGGTTTCAGTGTGTGCGGAAGGTGTTTCATTGTGTGCAGAAGGGGTTTCAGTGTGTGGGTAAGGGGTTTCAGTGTGTGGGGAAGGTGTTTCAGTGTGTGGGGAAGGTGTTTCAGTGTGTGGGGAAGGGGTTTCAGTTTGTGGGGATGTGTTTCACTGTGAGGGGAAGGGGTTTCAGTGTGTGGGGATGTGTTTCAGTGTGTAGTGAAGGTGTTTCAGTGTGTGGGGAAGGGTTTCACTGTGTGCGGAAGGGGTTTCAGTGTGAGGTGAAGGGGTTTCAGTGTGTGGGGAAGGTGTTTCAGTATGTGCAGAAGTGGTTTCAGTGTGTGGGGAAGGGGTTTGAATGTGTGGTGTAGGTGTTTCAGTGTGTGCGGAAGGTGTTTCAGAGTGTGGGGAAGGGTTTCAGTGTGTGGGGAAGGTGTTTCAGTGTGTGGGGAGGGGGTTTCAGTGTGTGGGGAAGGGTTTCACTGTGTGCAGATGGGGTTTCAGTGTGTGGGGAAGGTGTTTTAGTGTGTGGTGAAGTGGTTTCGCTATGTGGGGAATGGGTTTCAGTGTCTGGCAAGGGTTCCAGTGTGTGTGGAAGGGGTTTCACTGTGTGCGGAAGGGGTTTCAGTGTGTGTGGAAGGGTTTCAGAGTTTGGGGGGAAGGGGTTTCAGTGTTTCGGAAGGGGTTTCAGTGTGGGGGAAGGGGTTTCAGTGTGTGGGGAAGAGTCTCAGTGTGTGGGGAAGGATTGCACTGTGTGGGGACGGTGTTTCAGTGTGTGGGGAAGGGGTTTCAGTGTGTGGGGATGGTTTTTAGTGTCTGCGGAAGGAGTTTCAGTGTGTGGGGAAGGTTTTCAGTGTGTGGCGAAGGTGTTTCAGTGTGTGGGGAAGGGGTTTCTGTGTGTGGGGAAGGGTTTCACTGTGTGCGGAAGGGGTTTCAGTGTGTGGGGAAGGTGTTTCAGAGTGTGGGGTAGGGGCTTCAGTGTGTGGGGATGTGTTTCAGCGTGTGGGGAAGGGGTTTCAGTGTGAGTGGATGTGTTTCAGTGTGTGGGGATGGGCTTTGAGCGTGTGGGGATGTGTTTCAGTGTGTGGGGAAGGGGTTTCAGTGTGTGGGGAATGGTTTCACTGTGTGCGGAAGGGGTTTCAGTGTGTGGGGAAGGTGCTTCATTGTGTGCGGAAGGGGTTTCAGTGTGTGGGGAAAGTGTTTCAGTGTGTGCGGAAGGGGTTTCAGTGTGTGGGGAAGGTGTTTCAGTGTGTGGGGAAGGTGTTTCAGTGTGTGCAGAAGGGGTTTCAGTGTGTGCGGAAGGTGTTTCAATGTGTGTGCAAGGGGTTTCAGTGTGTGGGGAAGTTGTTTCATTGTGTGAGGAAGGGGATTAAGTGTGTGGGTAAGGGGTTTCAGTGTGTGGGGAAGGTGTTTCAGTGTGTGGGGAAAGTGTTTCTGTGTGTGGGGAAGGGGTTTCAGTGTGTGGGGATGTGTTTCAGTGTGTGGGGAAGGGGTTTCAGTGTGTGGGGAAGGGTTTCACTGTGTGGGGAAGGTGTTTCAGTGTGGGGCAGGGTTACACTGTGTGCAGAAGGGGTTTCAGTGTGTGGGGAAGGGGTTTCAGTGTGTGGGGATGTGTTTCAGTGTGTGGGGAAGGGGTTTCAGTTTGTGGGGATGTGTTTCAGTGTGTGGGGAAGGGGTTTCAGTGTGTGGGGATATGTTTCAGTGTGTGGGGAAGGGGTTTCAGTGTTTGGGGAAGGGATTCACTGTGTGCGGAAGGGGTTTCAGTGTGTGGGTAAGGGGTTTCAGTGTGTGGGGAAGGTGTTTCAGTGTGTGGGGAAGGTGTTTCAGTGTGTGGGGAAGGGGTTTCAGTTTGTGGGGATGTGTTTCACTGTGAGGGGAAGGGGTTTCAGAGTGTGGGGTAGGGGCTTCAGTGTGTGGGGATGTGTTTCAGCGTGTGGGGAAGGGGTTTCAGTGTGAGTGGATGTGTTTCAGTGTGTGGGGATGGGCTTTCAGCGTGTGGGGATGTGTTTCAGTGTGTGGGGAAGGGGTTTCAGTGTGTGGGGAATGGTTTCACTGTGTGCGGAAGGGGTTTCAGTGTGTGGGGAAGGTGCTTCATTGTGCGCGGAAGGGGTTTCAGTGTGTGGGGAAAGTGTTTCAGTGTGTGCGGAAGGGGTTTCAGTGTGTGGGGAAGGTGTTTCAGTGTGTGGGGAAGGTGTTTCAGTGTGTGCAGAAGGGGTTTCAGTGTGTGCGGAAGGTGTTTCAATGTGTGTGCAAGGGGTTTCAGTGTGTGGGGAAGTTGTTTCATTGTGTGAGGAAGGGGATTAAGTGTGTGGGTAAGGGGTTTCAGTGTGTGGGGAAGGTGTTTCAGTGTGTGGGGAAAGTGTTTCTGTGTGTGGGGAAGGGGTTTCAGTGTGTGGGGATGTGTTTCAGTGTGTGGGGAAGGGGTTTCAGTGTGTGGGGAAGGGTTTCACTGTGTGGGGAAGGTGTTTCAGTGTGGGGCAGGGTTACACTGTGTGCAGAAGGGGTTTCAGTGTGTGGGGAAGGGGTTTCAGTGTGTGGGGATGTGTTTCAGTGTGTGGGGAAGGGGTTTCAGTTTGTGGGGATGTGTTTCAGTGTGTGGGGAAGGGGTTTCAGTGTGTGGGGATATGTTTCAGTGTGTGGGGAAGGGGTTTCAGTGTTTGGGGAAGGGATTCACTGTGTGCGGAAGGGGTTTCAGTGTGTGGGGAAGATGTTTCAATGTGTGTGGAAGGGGTTTCAGTGTGTGGGGAAGGGGTTTCAGTGTGTACGGAAGGGGTTTCAGTGTGTGGGGAAGGTGTTTCAGTGTGTGGGTAAGGGATTTCAGTATGTGCGGAAGGTGTTTCAATGTGTGGGCAAGGGGTTTCAGTGTGTGGGGATGGTGTTTCATTGTGTGCAGAAGGGGTTTCAGTGTGTGGGTAAGGGGTTTCAGTGTGTGGGGAAGGTGTTTCAGTATGTGGGGAAGGGGTTTCAGTTTGTGGGGATGTGTTTCTCTGTGTGGGGAAGGGGTTTCAGTGTGTGGGGATGTGTTTCAGTGTGTGGTGAAGGTGTTTCAGTGTGTGGGGAAGGGTTTCACTGTGTGCGGAAAGGGGTTTCAGTGTGAGGTGAAGGTGTTTCAGTGTGCGGGGAAGGTGTTTCAGTGTGTGGGGAAGGGTTTCACTGTGTGCGGAAGGGGTATCAGTGTGAGGTGAAGGGGTTTCAGTGTGTGGGGAAGGTGTTTCAGTATGTGCAGAAGGGGTTTCAGTGTGTGCGGAAGGTGTTTCAATGTGTGGGCAAGGGGTTTCAGTGTGTGGGGAATGTCTTTCATTGTGTGAGGAAGGGGTTTCAGTGTGTGGGTAAGGTGTTTCAGTGTGTGGGGAAGGTGTTTCAGTGTGTGGGGATGTGTTTCAGTGTGTGGGGAAGGGGTTTCAGTGTGTGGGGATGTGTTTCAGTGTGTGGGGAAGGTGTTTCAGTGTGTGGGGCAGGGTTTCACTGTGTGCGGAAGGGGTTTCAGTGTGTGGGGAAGGGGTTTCAGTGTGTGGGGATGTGTTTCAGTGTGTGGGGAAGGGGTTTCAGTTTGTGGGGATGTGTTTCAGTGTGTGGGGAAGGGGTTTCAGTTTGTGGGGATGTGTTTCAGTGTGTGGGGAAGGGGTTTCAGTGTGTGGGGAAGGGTTTCACTGTGTGCGGAAGGGGTTTCAGTCTGTAGGGAAGGTGTTTCAGTGTGTGTGGAAGGGGTTTCAGTGTGTGGGGAAGGGGTTTCAGTGTGTACGGAAGGGGTTTCAGTGTGTGGGGAAGGTGTTTCAGTGTGTGCGGAAGGGGTTTCAGTGTATGCGGAAGGTGTTTCATTGTGTGCAGAAGGGGTTTCAGTGTGTGGGTAAGGGGTTTCAGTGTGTGGGGAAGGTGTTTCAGTGTTTGGGGAAGGTGTTTCAGTGTCTGGGGAAGGTGTTTCAGTGTGTGGCGATGTGTTTCAGTGTGTGGGGAAGGGGTTTCAGTGTGTGGGGATGTGTTTAAGTGTGTGGCGAAGGTGTTTCAGTGTGTGGGGAAGGGTTTCACTGTGTGCGGAAGGGGTTTCAGTGTGAGGTGAAGGGGTTTCAGTGTGTGGGGAAGGTGTTTCAGTATGTGCAGAAGGGGTTTCAGTGTGTGGGGAAGGGGTTTCAATGTGTGGAGTAGGTGTTTCAGAGTGTGCGGAAGGTGTTTCAGAGTGTGGGGAAGGGTTTCAGTGTGTGGGGAAGGTGTTTCAGTGTGTGGGGAGGGGGTTTCAGTGTGAGGGGAAGGGTTTCCCTGTGTGCAGATGGGGTTTCAGTGCGTGGGGAAGATGTTTCAGTGTGTGGTGAAGTGGTTTCAATATGTGGGGAATGGGTTTCAGTGTCTGGGGAAGGCTTCCAGTGTGTGGGGAAAGGGTTTCACTGTGTGCGGAAGGGGTTTCAGTGTGTGGGGAAGGGTTTCAGTGTGTGGGGAAGGGGTTTCAGTGTTTGGGGAAGGGGATTCAGTGTGGGGGAAGGGGTTTCAGTGTGTGGGGAAGTGTCTCAGTGTGTGGGGAAGGATTACACTGTGTGGGGACGGTGTTTCAGTGTGTGGGGAAGGGGTTTCAGTGTGTGGGGATGCTTTTTAGCGTGTGCGGAAGGAGTTTCAGTGTGTGGGGAAGGTGTTTCAGTGTGTGGGGAAGGGGTTTCTGTGTGTGGGGAAGGGTTTCACTGTGTGCGGAAGGGGTTTCAGTGTGTGGGGAAGGTGTTTAAGAGTGTGAGGTAGGGGCTTCAGTGTGTGTGGATGTGTTTCAGCGTGTGGGGAAGGGTTTTCAGTATGAGTGGATGTGTTTCAGTGTGTGGGGATGGGTTTTCAGTGTGTGGGGATGTGTTTCAGTGTGTGGGGAAGGGGTTTCAGTGTGTGGGGAAGGGTTTCACTGTGTGCGGAAGGGGTTTCAGTGTTTGGGGAAGGTGCTTCAGTGTGTGTGGAAGGGGTTTCAGTGTGTGGGGAAGGTGTTTCAGTGTGTGGGGAAGGGGTTTCAGTGTGTGGGGAAGGGGTTTCAGTTTGTGGGGATGTGTTTCACTGTGAGGGGAAGGGGTTTCAGTGTGTGGGGATGTGTTTCAGTGTGTAGTGAAGGTGTTTCAGTGTGTGGGGAAGGGTTTCACTGTGTGCGGAAGGGGTTTCAGTGTGAGGTGAAGGGGTTTCAGTGTGTGGGGAAGGTGTTTCAGTATGTGCAGAAGTGGTTTCAGTGTGTGGGGAAGGGGTTTCAATGTGTGGTGTAGGTGTCTCAGTGTGTGCGGAAGGTGTTTCAGAGTGTGGGGAAGGTGTTTCAGTGTGTGGAGAGGGGGTTTCAGTGTGTGGGGAAGGGTTTCACTGTGTGCAGATGGGGTTTCAGTGTGTGGGGAAGGTGTTTTAGTGTGTGGTGAAGTGGTTTCGCTATGTGGGGAATGGGTTTCAGTGTCTGGCAAGGGTTCCAGTGTGTGTGGAAGGGGTTTCACTGTGTGCGGAAGGGGTTTCAGTGTGTGTGGAAGGGTTTCAGAGTTTGGGGGGAAGGGGTTTCAGTGTTTCGGAAGGGGTTTCAGTGTGGGGGAAGGGGTTTCAGTGTGTGGGGAAGAGTCTCAGTGTGTGGGGAAGGATTACACTGTGTGGGGACGGTGTTTCAGTGTGTGGGGAAGGGGTTTCAGTGTGTGGGGATGGTTTTTAGTGTGTGCGGAAGGAGTTTCAGTGTGTGGGGAAGGTTTTCAGTGTGTGGCGAAGGTGTTTCAGTGTGTGGGGAAGGGGTTTCTGTGTGTGGGGAAGGGTTTCACTGTGTGCGGAAGGGGTTTCAGTGTGTGGGGAAGGTGTTTCAGAGTGTGGGGTAGGGGCTTCAGTGTGTGGGGATGTGTTTCAGCGTGTGGGGAAGGGGTTTCAGTGTGAGTGGATGTGTTTCAGTGTTTGGGGATGGGCTTTGAGCGTGTGGGGATGTGTTTCAGTGTGTGGGGAAGGGGTTTCAGTGTGTGGGGAATGGTTTCACTGTGTGCGGAAGGGGTTTCAGTGTGTGGGGAAGGTGCTTCATTGTGTGCGGAAGGGGTTTCAGTGTGTGGGGAAAGTGTTTCAGTGTGTGCGGAAGGGGTTTCAGTGTGTGGGGAAGGTGTTTCAGTGTGTGGGGAAGGTGTTTCAGTGTGTGCAGAAGGGGTTTCAGTGTGTGCGGAAGGTGTTTCAATGTGTGTGCAAGGGGTTTCAGTGTGTGGGGAAGTTGTTTCATTGTGTGAGGAAGGGGATTAAGTGTGTGGGTAAGGGGTTTCAGTGTGTGGGGAAGGTGTTTCAGTGTGTGGGGAAAGTGTTTCTGTGTGTGGGGAAGGGGTTTCAGTGTGTGGGGATGTGTTTCAGTGTGTGGGGAAGGGGTTTCAGTGTGTGGGGAAGGGTTTCACTGTGTGGGGAAGGTGTTTCAGTGTGGGGCAGGGTTACACTGTGTGCAGAAGGGGTTTCAGTGTGTGGGGAAGGGGTTTCAGTGTGTGGGGATGTGTTTCAGTGTGTGGGGAAGGGGTTTCAGTTTGTGGGGATGTGTTTCAGTGTGTGGGGAAGGGGTTTCAGTGTGTGGGGATATGTTTCAGTGTGTGGGGAAGGGGTTTCAGTGTTTGGGGAAGGGATTCACTGTGTGCGGAAGGGGTTTCAGTGTGTGGGGAAGATGTTTCAATGTGTGTGGAAGGGGTTTCAGTGTGTGGGGAAGGGGTTTCAGTGTGTACGGAAGGGGTTTCAGTGTGTGGGGAAGGTGTTTCAGTGTGTGGGTAAGGGATTTCAGTATGTGCGGAAGGTGTTTCAATGTGTGGGCAAGGGGTTTCAGTGTGTGGGGATGGTGTTTCATTGTGTGCAGAAGGGGTTTCAGTGTGTGGGTAAGGGGTTTCAGTGTGTGGGGAAGGTGTTTCAGTATGTGGGGAAGGGGTTTCAGTTTGTGGGGATGTGTTTCTCTGTGTGGGGAAGGGGTTTCAGTGTGTGGGGATGTGTTTCAGTGTGTGGTGAAGGTGTTTCAGTGTGTGGGGAAGGGTTTCACTGTGTGCGGAAAGGGGTTTCAGTGTGAGGTGAAGGTGTTTCAGTGTGCGGGGAAGGTGTTTCAGTGTGTGGGGAAGGGTTTCACTGTGTGCGGAAGGGGTATCAGTGTGAGGTGAAGGGGTTTCAGTGTGTGGGGAAGGTGTTTCAGTATGTGCAGAAGGGGTTTCAGTGTGTGCGGAAGGTGTTTCAATGTGTGGGCAAGGGGTTTCAGTGTGTGGGGAAGGTCTTTCATTGTGTGAGGAAGGGGTTTCAGTGTGTGGGTAAGGTGTTTCAGTGTGTGGGGAAGGTGTTTCAGTGTGTGGGGATGTGTTTCAGTGTGTGGGGAAGGGGTTTCAGTGTGTGGGGATGTGTTTCAGTGTGTGGGGAAGGTGTTTCAGTGTGTGGGGCAGGGTTTCACTGTGTGCGGAAGGGGTTTCAGTGTGTGGGGAAGGGGTTTCAGTGTGTGGGGATGTGTTTCAGTGTGTGGGGAAGGGGTTTCAGTTTGTGGGGATGTGTTTCAGTGTGTGGGGAGGGGGTTTCAGTTTGTGGGGATGTGTTTCAGTGTGTGGGGAAGGGGTTTCAGTGTGTGGGGAAGGGTTTCACTGTGTGCGGAAGGGGTTTCAGTCTGTAGGGAAGGTGTTTCAGTGTGTGTGGAAGGGGTTTCAGTGTGTGGGGAAGGGGTTTCTGTGTGTACGGAAGGGGTTTCAGTGTGTGGGGAAGGTGTTTCAGTGTGTGCGGAAGGGGTTTCAGTGTATGCGGAAGGTGTTTCATTGTGTGCAGAAGGGGTTTCAGTGTGTGGGTAAGGGGTTTCAGTGTGTGGGGAAGGTGTTTCAGTGTTTGGGGAAGGTGTTTCAGTGTCTGGGGAAGGTGTTTCAGTGTGTGGCGATGTGTTTCAGTGTGTGGGGAAGGGGTTTCAGTGTGTGGGGATGTGTTTAAGTGTGTGGCGAAGGTGTTTCAGTGTGTGGGGAAGGGTTTCACTGTGTGCGGAAGGGGTTTCAGTGTGAGGTGAAGGGGTTTCAGTGTGTGGGGAAGGTGTTTCAGTATGTGCAGAAGGGGTTTCAGTGTGTGGGGAAGGGGTTTCAATGTGTGGGGTAGGTGTTTCAGAGTGTGCGGAAGGTGTTTCAGAGTGTGGGGAAGGGTTTCAGTGTGTGGGGAAGGTGTTTCAGTGTGTGGGGAGGGGGTTTCAGTGTGAGGGGAAGGGTTTCACTGTGTGCAGATGGGGTTTCAGTGCGTGGGGAAGATGTTTCAGTGTGTGGTGAAGTGGTTTCAGTATGTGGGGAATGGGTTTCAGTGTCTGGGGAAGGCTTCCAGTGTGTGGGGAAAGGGTTTCACTGTGTGCGGAAGGGGTTTCAGTGTGTGGGGAAGGGTTTCAGTGTGTGGGGAAGGGGTTTCAGTGTTTGGGGAAGGGGATTCAGTGTGGGGGAAGGGGTTTCAGTGTGTGGGGAAGTGTCTCAGTGTGTGGGGAAGGATTACACTGTGTGGGGACGGTGTTTCAGTGTGTGGGGAAGGGGTTTCAGTGTGTGGGGATGCTTTTTAGCGTGTGCGGAAGGAGTTTCAGTGTGTGGGGAATGGGTTTCTGTGTGTGGGGAAGGGTTTCACTGTGTGCGGAAGGGGTTTCAGTGTGTGGGGAAGGTGTTTAAGAGTGTAAGGTAGGGGCTTCAGTGTGTGTGGATGTGTTTCAGCGTGTGGGGAAGGGTTTTCAGTATGAGTGGATGTGTTTCAGTGTGTGGGGATGGGTTTTCAGTGTGTGGGGATGTGTTTCAGTGTGTGGGGAAGGGGTTTCAGTGTGTGGGGAAGGGTTTCACTGTGTGCGGAAGGGGTTTCAGTGTTTGGGGAAGGTGCTTCAGTGTGTGTGGAAGGGGTTTCAGTGTGTGGGGAAGGTGTTTCAGTGTGTGGGGAAGGGGTTTCAGTGTGTGGGGAAGGTGTTTCAGTGTGTGCAGAAGGGGTTTCAGTGTGTGCAGAAGGTGTTTCAATGTGTGGGCAAGGGGTTTCAGTGTGTGGGGAAGATGTTTCATTGTGTGAGGAAGGGGTTTCAGTGTGTGGGTAAGGGGTTTCAGTGTGTGGGGAAGGTGTTTCAGTGTGTGGGGAAAGTGTTTCTGTGTGTGGGGAAGGGGTTTCAGTGTGTGGGGATTTGTTTCAGTGTGTGGGGAAGGGGTTTCAGTGTGTGGGGATGTGTTTCAGTGTGTGGGGAAGGTGTTTCAGTGTGTGGGGAAGGGTTTCACTGTGTGCGGAATGGGTTTCAGTTTGTGGGGAAGGTGTTTCAGTGTGTGGGGTAGGTGTTTCAGTATGTGCGGAAGGGGTTTCAGTGTGTGTGGAAGGGATTTCAGAGTGTGGGGAAGGGTTTCAGTGTGTGGGGAAGGGGTTTAAGTTAGTGGGGAAGGTGTTTCAGTGTGTGTGGAAGGGTTTCTCTGTGTGCAGAAGGGGTTTCAGTGTGTGGGGAAGGGGTTTCAGTGCATGGGGAAGGTGTTTCAGTGTGTGGGGATTTGTTTCAGTGTGTCGGGAAGGGGTTTCTGTGTGTGGGGATGTGTTTCAGTGTGTGGGGAAGGGGTTTCAGTGTGTGGGCAAGGTGTTTCAGTGTGTGGGGAAGGGTTTCACTGTGTGCGGAAGGTGTTTCAGTGTGTGGGGAAGGGTTTCACTGTGTGCGGAAGGGGTGTCAGTGTGTGGGGAAGTGGTTTCAGTGTGTGGGGAAGGTGTTTCAGTGTGTGGGGATGTGTTTCAGTGTGTGGGGAAGGGGTTTCAGTGTGTGGGGATGTGTTTCAGTGTGTGGGGAAGGGGTTTCAGTGTATGCGGAAGGTGTTTCAATGTGTGGGCCAGGGGTTTCAGTGAGTGGGGAAGGTGTTTCATTGTGTGCAGGAGGGGTTTCAGTGTGTGGGTAAGGGGTTTCAGTGTGTGGGGAAGGTGTTTCAGTGTGTGGGGAAGGGGTTTCAGTGTGTGGGGAAGGTGTTTCAGTGTTTGGGGAAGGGGTTTCAGTGTGTGGGGATGTGTTTCAGTGTGTGGTGAAGGTGTTTCAGTGTGTGGGGAAGGGTTTCACTGTGTGCGGAAGGGGTTTCAGTGTGAGGTGAAGGGGTTTCAGTGTATGGGGAAGGTGTTTCAGTATGTGCAGAAGGGGTTTCAGTGTGTGGGGAAGGGGTTTCAATGTGTGGAGTAGGTGTTTCAGAGTGTGCGGAAGGTGCTTCAGTGTGTGGGGAGGGATTTCAGTGTGTGGGGAAGGGTTTCACTGTGTGCAGATGGGGTTTCAGTGCGTGGGGAAGGTGTTTCAGTGTGTGGGGAATGGTTTCACTGTGTGCGGAAGGGGTTTCAGTGTATGGGGAAGGGGTTTCAGTGTGTGGGGAAGGTGTTTCAGTATGTGCAGAAGGGGTTTCAGTGTGTGGGGAAGGTGTTTCAGTGTCTGGGGAAGGTGTTTCAGTGCATGCGGAAGGGGTTTCAGAGTGTGGGGAAGGGTTTCACTGTGTGGGGAAGGGGTTTCAGTGTGTGGGAAGGGGTTTCCATGTGTGGGGAAGGGTTTCACTGTAGGCAGAAGGCGTTTCAGTGTGTGGGGAAGGGGTTTCAGTGTGTGGGGAAGATGTTTCAGTGTGTGGGGATGTCTTTCAGTGTGTGCAGATAGGTTTTCAGTGTGTGGGGATCTGTTTCAGTGTGTGGGGAAGGGGTTTCAGTGTGTGGGGAAGGGTTTCACTGTGTGCGGAAGGTGTTTCAGTGTGTGGGGAAGGTGTTTCAGTGTGTGTGGATGGTGTTTCAGTGTGTGGGGAAGGTGTTTCAGTGTGTGGGGAAGGTGTTTCAGTGTGTGCAGAAGGGGTTTCAGTGTGTGGGGAAGGTGTTTCAGTGTGTGGGGAAAGTGTCTCTGTGTGTGGGGAAGGGGTTTCAGTGTGTGGGGATGTGTTCCAGTGTGTGGGGAAGGGGTTTCAATGTGTGGGGATGTGTTTCACTGTGTGGGGAAGGTGTTTCAGTGTGTGGGGAAGGTGTTTCAGTGTGTGGGGAAGATGTTTCAGTGAGTGGGGAAGGGGTCTCAGTGCGTGGGGAAGGGTTTCCCTGTGTGCAGAAGGGGTTTCAGTGTGTGGGGAAGGGGTTTCAGTGTGTGGGGAAGGTGTTTCAGTGTGTGGGGATGTATTTCAGTGTGTGCGGATGGATTTTCAGTGTGTGGGGATGTGTTTCAGTGTGTGGGGAAGGGGTTTCAGTGTGTGGGGAAGGGTTTCACTGTGTGCGGAAGGGGTTTCAGTATGTGGGGAAGGGGTTTCAGTGTGTGGGGAAGGTGTTTCAGTATGTGCAGAAGGGGTTTCAGTGTGTGGGGAAGGTGTTTCAGTGTGTCGGGAAGGGGTTTCAGTGTGTGGGGAAGGTGTTTCAGTTTGTGTGGAAGGGGTTTCAGTGTGTGGGGAAGGGGTTTCAGTGTGTGCGGAAGGGGTTTCAGTGTGTGGGGAAGGGGTTTCAGTATGTGGGGAAGGGGTTTCAGTGTGTGCGGAAGGTGTTTCAATGTGTGGGCAAGGCGTTTCAGTGTGTGGGGAAGGTGTTTCATTGTGTGCAGAAGGGGTTTCAGTGTGTGGGTAAGGGGTTTCAGTGTGTGGGGATGTGTTTCAGTGTGTGGTGAAGGTGTTTCAGTGTGTGGGGAAGGGTTTCACTGTGTGCGGAAGGGGTTTCAGTGTGAGGTGAAGGGGTTTCAGTGTATGGGGAAGGTGTTTCAGTATGTGCAGAAGGGGTTTCAGTGTGTGGGGAAGGGGTTTCAATGTGTGGAGTAGGTGTTTCAGAGTGTGCGGAAGGTGCTTCAGTGTGTGGGGAGGGATTTCAGTGTGTGGGGAAGGGTTTCACTGTGTGCAGATGGGGTTTCAGTGCGTGGGGAAGGTGTTTCAGTGTGTGGGGAATGGTTTCACTGTGTGCGGAAGGGGTTTCAGTGTATGGGGAAGGGGTTTCAGTGTGTGGGGAAGGTGTTTCAGTATGTGCAGAAGGGGTTTCAGTGTGTGGGGAAGGGGTTTCAGTGTCTGGGGAAGGTGTTTCAGTGCATGCGGAAGGGGTTTCAGAGTGTGGGGAAGGGTTTCACTGTGTGGGGAAGGGGTTTCAGTGTGTGGGAAGGGGTTTCCATGTGTGGGGAAGGGTTTCACTGTAGGCAGAAGGCGTTTCAGTGTGTGGGGAAGGGGTTTCAGTGTGTGGGGAAGATGTTTCAGTGTGTGGGGATGTCTTTCAGTGTGTGCAGATAGGTTTTCAGTGTGTGGGGATCTGTTTCAGTGTGTGGGGAAGGGGTTTCAGTGTGTGGGGAAGGGTTTCACTGTGTGCGGAAGGTGTTTCAGTGTGTGGGGAAGGTGTTTCAGTGTGTGTGGAAGGGGTTTCAGTGTGTGGGGAAGGTGTTTCAGTGTGTGGGGAAGGTGTTTCAGTGTGTGCAGAAGGGGTTTCAGTGTGTGGGGAAGGTGTTTCAGTGTGTGGGGAAAGTGTCTCTGTGTGTGGGGAAGGGGTTTCAGTGTGTGGGGATGAGTTCCAGTGTGTGGGGAAGGGGTTTCAATGTGTGGGGATGTGTTTCACTCTGTGGGGAAGGTGTTTCAGTGTGTGGGGAAGGTGTTTCAGTGTGTGGGGAAGATGTTTCAGTGAGTGGGGAAGGGGTCTCAGTGTGTGGGGAAGGGTTTCACTGTGTGCAGAAGGGGTTTCAGTGTGTGGGGAAGGGGTTTCAGTGTGTGGGGAAGGTGTTTCAGTGTGTGGGGATGTATTTCAGTGTGTGCGGATGGATTTTCAGTGTGTGGGGATGTGTTTCAGTGTGTGGGGAAGGGGTTTCAGTGTGTGGGGAAGGGTTTCACTGTGTGCGGAAGGGGTTTCAGTATGTGGGGAAGGGGTTTCAGTGTGTGGGGAAGGTGTTTCAGTATGTGCAGAAGGGGTTTCAGTGTGTGGGGAAGGTGTTTCAGTGTGTCGGGAAGGGGTTTCAGTGTGTGGGGAAGGTGTTTCAGTTTGTGTGGAAGGGGTTTCAGTGTGTGGGGAAGGGGTTTCAGTGTGTGCGGAAGGGGTTTCAGTGTGTGGGGAAGGGGTTTCAGTATGTGGGGAAGGGGTTTCAGTGTGTGCGGAAGGTGTTTCAATGTGTGGGCAAGGCGTTTCAGTGTGTGGGGAAGGTGTTTCATTGTGTGCAGAAGGGGTTTCAGTGTGTGGGTAAGGGGTTTCAGTGTGTGGGGATGTGTTTCAGTGTGTGGTGAAGGTGTTTCAGTGTGTGGGGAAGGGTTTCACTGTGTGCGGAAGGGGTTTCAGTGTGAGGTGAAGGGGTTTCAGTGTATGGGGAAGGTGTTTCAGTATGTGCAGAAGGGGTTTCAGTGTGTGGGGAAGGGGTTTCAATGTGTGGAGTAGGTGTTTCAGAGTGTGCGGAAGGTGCTTCAGTGTGTGGGGAGGGATTTCAGTGTGTGGGGAAGGGTTTCACTGTGTGCAGATGGGGTTTCAGTGCGTGGGGAAGGTGTTTCAGTGTGTGGGGAATGGTTTCACTGTGTGCGGAAGGGGTTTCAGTGTATGGGGAAGGGGTTTCAGTGTGTGGGGAAGGTGTTTCAGTATGTGCAGAAGGGGTTTCAGTGTGTGGGGAAGGGGTTTCAGTGTCTGGGGAAGGTGTTTCAGTGCATGCGGAAGGGGTTTCAGAGTGTGGGGAAGGGTTTCACTGTGTGGGGAAGGGGTTTCAGTGTGTGGGAAGGGGTTTCCATGTGTGGGGAAGGGTTTCACTGTAGGCAGAAGGCGTTTCAGTGTGTGGGGAAGGGGTTTCAGTGTGTGGGGATCTGTTTCAGTGTGTGGGGATGTCTTTCAGTGTGTGCAGATAGGTTTTCAGTGTGTGGGGATCTGTTTCAGTGTGTGCGGAAGGTGTTTCAGTGTGTGGGGAAGGTGTTTCAGTGTGTGTGGAAGGGGTTTCAGTGTGTGGGGAAGGTGTTTCAGTGTGTGGGGAAGGTGTTTCAGTGTGTGCAGAAGGGGTTTCAGTGTGTGGGGAAGGTGTTTCAGTGTGTGGGGAAAGTGTCTCTGTGTGTGGGGAAGGGGTTTCAGTGTG
The DNA here is from genome assembly GCF_036365525.1 of Heterodontus francisci. NCBI lineage: Eukaryota > Metazoa > Chordata > Chondrichthyes > Heterodontiformes > Heterodontidae > Heterodontus > Heterodontus francisci. The sequence goes on from NW_027141591.1 coordinate 420,075, forward strand.
TGGGGATGTGTTCCAGTGTGTGGGGAAGGGGTTTCAATGTGTGGGGATGTGTTTCACTGTGTGGGGAAGGTGTTTCAGTGTGTGGGGAAGGTGTTTCAGTGTGTGGGGAAGATGTTTCAGTGAGTGGGGAAGGGGTCTCAGTGTGTGGGGAAGGGTTTCACTGTGTGCAGAAGGGGTTTCAGTGTGTGGGGAAGGGGTTTCAGTGTGTGGGGAAGGTGTTTCAGTGTGTGGGGATGAATTTCAGTGTGTGCGGATGGATTTTCAGTGTGTGGGGATGTGTTTCAGTGTGTGGGGAAGGGGTTTCAGTGTGTGGGGAAGGGTTTCACTGTGTGCGGAAGGGGTTTCAGTATGTGGGGAAGGGGTTTCAGTGTGTGGGGAAGGTGTTTCAGTATGTGCAGAAGGGGTTTCAGTGTGTGGGGAAGGTGTTTCAGTGTGTCGGGAAGGGGTTTCAATGTGTGGGGAAGGTGTTTCAGTTTGTGTGGAAGGGGTTTCAGTGTGTGGGGAAGGGGTTTCAGTGTGTGCGGAAGGGGTTTCAGTGTGTGGGGAAGGGGTTTCAGTATGTGGGGAAGGGGTTTCAGTGTGTGCGGAAGGTGTTTCAATGTGTGGGCAAGGCATTTCAGTGTGTGGGGAAGGTGTTTCATTGTGTGCAGAAGGGGTTTCAGTGTGTGGGTAAGGGGTTTCAGTGTGTGGGGATGTGTTTCAGTGTGTGGTGAAGGTGTTTCAGTGTGTGGGGAAGGGTTTCACTGTGTGCGGAAGGGGTTTCAGTGTGAGGTGAAGGGGTTTCAGTGTATGGGGAAGGTGTTTCAGTATGTGCAGAAGGGGTTTCAGTGTGTGGGGAAGGGGTTTCAATGTGTGGAGTAGGTGTTTCAGAGTGTGCGGAAGGTGCTTCAGTGTGTGGGGAGGGATTTCAGTGTGTGGGGAAGGGTTTCACTGTGTGCAGATGGGGTTTCAGTGCGTGGGGAAGGTGTTTCAGTGTGTGGGGAATGGTTTCACTGTGTGCGGAAGGGGTTTCAGTGTATGGGGAAGGGGTTTCAGTGTGTGGGGAAGGTGTTTCAGTATGTGCAGAAGGGGTTTCAGTGTGTGGGGAAGGGGTTTCAGTGTCTGGGGAAGGTGTTTCAGTGCATGCGGAAGGGGTTTCAGAGTGTGGGGAAGGGTTTCACTGTGTGGGGAAGGGGTTTCAGTGTGTGGGAAGGGGTTTCCATGTGTGGGGAAGGGTTTCACTGTAGGCAGAAGGCGTTTCAGTGTGTGGGGAAGGGGTTTCAGTGTGTGGGGATCTGTTTCAGTGTGTGGGGATGTCTTTCAGTGTGTGCAGATAGGTTTTCAGTGTGTGGGGATCTGTTTCAGTGTGTGGGGAAGGGGTTTCAGTGTGTGGGGAAGGGTTTCACTGTGTGCGGAAGGTGTTTCAGTGTGTGGGGAAGGTGTTTCAGTGTGTGTGGAAGGGGTTTCAGTGTGTGGGGAAGGTGTTTCAGTGTGTGGGGAAGGTGTTTCAGTGTGTGCAGAAGGGGTTTCAGTGTGTGGGGAAGGTGTTTCAGTGTGTGGGGAAAGTGTCTCTGTGTGTGGGGAAGGGGTTTCAGTGTGTGGGGATGTGTTCCAGTGTGTGGGGAAGGGGTTTCAATGTGTGGGGATGTGTTTCACTGTGTGGGGAAGGTGTTTCAGTGTGTGGGGAAGGTGTTTCAGTGTGTGGGGAAGATGTTTCAGTGAGTGGGGAAGGGGTCTCAGTGTGTGGGGAAGGGTTTCACTGTGTGCAGAAGGGGTTTCAGTGTGTGGGGAAGGGGTTTCAGTGTGTGGGGAAGGTGTTTCAGTGTGTGGGGATGTATTTCAGTGTGTGCGGATGGATTTTCAGTGTGTGGGGATGTGTTTCAGTGTGTGGGGAAGGGGTTTCAGTGTGTGGGGAAGGGTTTCACTGTGTGCGGAAGGGGTTTCAGTATGTGGGGAAGGGGTTTCAGTGTGTGGGGAAGGTGTTTCAGTATGTGCAGAAGGGGTTTCAGTGTGTGGGGAAGGTGTTTCAGTGTGTCGGGAAGGGGTTTCAGTGTGTGGGGAAGGTGTTTCAGTTTGTGTGGAAGGGGTTTCAGTGTGTGGGGAAGGGGTTTCAGTGTGTGCGGAAGGGGTTTCAGTGTGTGGGGAAGGGGTTTCAGTATGTGGGGAAGGGGTTTCAGTGTGTGCGGAAGGTGTTTCAATGTGTGGGCAAGGCGTTTCAGTGTGTGGGGAAGGTGTTTCATTGTGTGCAGAAGGGGTTTCAGTGTGTGGGTAAGGGGTTTCAGTGTTTGGGGAAGGTGTTTCAGTGTGTGGGGAAGGTCTTTCAGTGTGTGGGGAAGGGGTTTCAGTGTGTGGGGATGTGTTTCACTGTGTGGGGATGGTGTTTCAGTGTGTGGGGATGTGTTTCATTGAGTGGGGAAGGTGTTTCAGTGTGTGGGGAATGGTTTCACTGTGTGTGGAAGGGGATTCAGTGTATGGGGAAGGGGTTTCAGTGGGTGGGGAAGGTGTTTCAGTATGTGCAGAAGGGGTTTCAGTGTGTGGGGAAGGGGTTTCAGTGTCTGGGGAAGGTGTTTCAGTGCGTGCGGAAGGGGTTTCAGAGTGTGGGGAAGGGTTTCACTGTGTGGGGAAGGGGTTTCAGTGTGTGGGAAGGGGTTTCCGCGTGTGGGGAAGGGTTTCACTGTGTGCAGAAGGCGTTTCAGTGTGTGGGGAAGGGGTTTCAGTGTATGGGGAAGGTGTTTCAGTGTGTGGGGATGTCTTTCAGTGTGTGGGGAACGGGTTTCAATGTGTGGGGATGTGTTTCAGTGTGTGGGGAAGGTGTTTCAGTGTGTGGGGAAAGGGTTTCAGTGTGTGCAGAAGGGGTTTCAGTGTGTGTGGAAGGTGTTTCAATGTGTGGGCTAGGGGTTTCAGTGTTTGGGGAAGGTGTTTCATTGTGTGAGGAAGGGGTTTCAGTGTGTGGGTCAGGGGTTTCAGTGTGTGGGGAAGGTGTTTCAGTGTGTGGGGAAAGTGTCTCTGTGTGTGGGGAAGGGGTTTCAGTGTGTGGGGATGTGTTCCAGTCTGTGGGGAAGGGGTTTCAATGTGTGGGGATATGTTTCACTGTGTGGGGAAGGTGTTTCAGTGTGTGGGGAAGGTGTTTCAGTGTGTGGGGAAGGGTTTCAGTGTGAGGTGAAGGGGTTTCAGTGTGTGGGGAAGGTGTTTCTGTATGTGCAGAAGGGGTTTCAGAGTGTGGGGAAGGGGTTTCAGTGTGTGGGGTAGGTGTTTCAGTGTGTGCGGAAGGGTTTACAGAGTGTGGGGAAGGGTTTCAGTGTGTGGGGAAGGGGTTTCAGTGTGTGGGGATGGGGTTTCAGTGTGTGGGGAAGGGTTTCACTGTGTGCAGAACGGGTTTCTGTGTGTGGGGAAGGTGTTTCAGCGTGTGGGGATGTGTTTCAGTGTGTGGGGAAGGGTTTCAGTGTGTGGGGATGTGTTTCAGTGCGTGGGGAAGGGGTTTCAGTGTGTGGGGATGTGTTTCAGTGAGTGGGGAAGGGGTTTCAGTGAGTGGGGAAGGTGTTTCAGTGTGTGCGGAAGGTGTTTCAATGTGTGGGCAAGGGGTTTCATTGTGTGGGGAAGGTCTTTCATTATGTGCGGATGGGGTTGCAGTGTGTGGGGAAGGTGTTTCAATGTGTGGGCAAGGGATTTCAGTGTGTGGGGATGGTGTTTCATGATGTGCGGAAGGAGTTTCAGTGTGTGGGGGAGGGGTTTCAGTGTGTGGGGAAGGTGTTTCAGTGTGTGGGGAAGATGTTTCAGTGAGCGGGGAAGGGGTCTCAGTGTGTGGGGAAGGGTTTCACTGTGTGCAGAAGGGGTTTCAGTGTGTGGGGAAGGGGTTTCAGTGTGTGGGGAAGGTGTTTCAGTGTGTGGGGATCTATTTCAGTGTGTGCGGATGGGTTTTCAGTGTGTGGGGATGTGTTTCAGTGTGTGGGGAAGGGGTTTCAGTGTGTGGGGAAGGGTTTCACTGTGTGCGGAAGGGGTTTCAGTATGTGGGGAAGGGGTTTCAGTGTGTGGGGAAGGTGTTTCAGTATGTGCAGAAGGGGTTTCAGTGTGTGGGGAAGGTGTTTCAGTGTTTCGGGAAGGGGTTTCAGTGTGTGGGGAAGGTGTTTCAGTTTGTGTGGAAGGGGTTTCAGTGTGTGGGGAAGCGGTTTCAGTGTGTGCGGAAGGGGTTTCAGTGTGTGGGGAAGGGGTTTCAGTATGTGGGGAAGGGGTTTCAGTGTCTGCGGAAGGTGTTTCAATGTGTGGGCAAGGCGTTTCAGTGTGTGGGGAAGGTGTTTCATTGTGTGCAGAAGGGGTTTCAGTGTGTGGGTAAGGGGTTTCAGTGTTTGGGGAAGGTGTTTCAGTGTGTGGGGAAGGTGTTTCAGTGTGTGGGGAAGGGGTTTCAGTGTGTGGGGATGTGTTTCACTGTGTGAGGATGGTGTTTCAGTGTGTGGGGATGTGTTTCATTGAGTGGGGAAGGTGTTTCAGTGTGTGGGGAATGGTTTCACTGTGTGCGGAAGGGGTTTCAGTGCATGGGGAAGGGGTTTCAGTGGGTGGGGAAGGTGTTTCAGTATGTGCAGAAGGGGTTTCTGTGTGTGGGGGAGTGGTTTCAGTGTCTGGGGAAGGTGTTTCAGTGCGTGCGGAAGGGGTTTCAGAGTGTGGGGAAGGGTTTCACTGTGTGGGGAAGGGGTTTCAGTGTGTGGGAAGGGGTTTCCGTCTGTGGGGAAGGGTTTCACTGTGTGCAGAAGGCGTTTCAGTGTGTGGGGAAGGTGTTTCAGTGTGTGGGGAAGGTGTTTCAGTGTGTGGGGATGTCTTTCAGTGTGTGCAGATAGGTTTTCAGTGTGTGGGGATCTGTTTCAGTGTGTGGGGAAGGGGTTTCAGTGTGTGGGGAAGGGTTTCACTGTGTGCGGAAGGGGTTTCAGTGTCTGGGGAAGGTGTTTCAGTGTGTGTGGAAGGGGTTTCAGTGTGTGGGGAAGGTGTTTCAGTGTGTGGGGAAGGTGTTTCAGTGTGTGCAGAAGGGATTTCAGTGTGTGTGGAAGGTGTTTCAATGTGTGGGCAAGGGGTTTCAGTGTTTGGGGAAGGTGTTTCATTGTGTGAGGAAGGGGTTTCAGCGTGTGGGTAAGGGGTTTCAGTGTGTGGGGAAGGTGTTTCAGTGTGTGGGGAAAGTGTTTCTGTGTGTGGGGAAGGGGTTCCAGTGATTGGGGATGTGTTTCAGTGTGTGGGGAAGGGGTTTCAATGTGTGGGGATGTGTTTCAGTGTGTGGGGAAGGTGTTTCAGTGTGTGGGGAAGGGTTTCAGTGTGAGGTGAAGGGGTTTCAGTGTGTGGGCAAGGTGTTTCAGTATGTGCAGAAGGGGTTTCAGAGTTTGGGGAAGGGGTTTCAGTGTGTGGGGTATGTGTTTCAGTGTGTGCGGAAGGGGTTACAGTGTGTGGGGAAGGGTTTCAGTGTGTGTGGAAGGGGTTTCAGTGTGTGGGGATGGGGTTTCAGTGTGTGGAGAAGGGGTTTCACTGTGTGCAGAACGGGTTTCAGTGTGTGGGGAAGGTGTTTCAGTGTGTGGGGATGTGTTTCAGTGTGTGGGGACGGGTTTCAGTGTGTGGGGATGTGTTTCAGTGCGTGGGGAAGGGGTTTCAGTGTGTGGGGATGTGTTTCAGTGAGTGGGGAAGGGGTTTCAGTGTGTGGGGAAGGTGTTTCAGTGTGTGCGGAAGGTGTTTCAATGTGTGGGCAAGGGGTTTCATTGTGTGGGGAAGGTCTTTCATTATGTGCGGATGGGGCTGCAGTGTGTGGGGAAGGTGTTTCAATGTCTGCGGAAGGTGTTTCAATGTGTGGGCAAGGGATTTCAGTGTGTGGGGATGGTGTTTAATGATCTGCGGAAGGGGTTTCAGTGTGTGGGGAAGGGGTTTCAGTGTGTGGGGAAGGTGTTTCAGTGTGTGGGGAAGATGTTTCAGTGAGTGGGGAAGGGGTCTCAGTGTGTGGGGAACGGGTTTCAGTGTGTGGGGATGTGTTTCAGTGTGTGGGGAAGGGGTTTCAATGTGTGGGGATGTGTTTCAGTGTGTGGGGAAGGTGTTTCAGTGTGTGGGGAAGGGTTTCAGTGTGAGGTGAAGGGGTTTCAGTGTGTGGGGAAGGTGTTTCAGTATGTGCAGAAGGGGTTTCAGAGTGTGGGGAAGGTGTTTCAGTGTGTGGGGTAGGTGTTTCAGTGTGTGCGGAAGGGGTTACAGAGTGTGGGGAAGGGTTTCAGTGTGTGGGGAAGGGGTTTCAGTGTGTGCGGAAGGTGTTTCAATGTGTGGGGAAGGGTTTCACTGTGTGCAGAACGGGTTTCAGTGTGTGGGGAAGGTGTTTCAGTGTGTGGGGATGTGTTTCAGTGTGTGTGGAAGGGTTTCAGTGTGTGGGGATGTGTTTCAGTGCGTGGGGAAGGGGTTTCAGTGTGTGGGGATGTGTTACAGTGAGTGGGGAAGGGGTTTCAGTGTGTGGGGAAGGTGTTTCAGTGTGTGCGGAAGGTGTTTCAATGTGTGGGCAAGGGGTTTCATTGTGTGGGGAAGCTCTTTCATTATGTGCGGATGGGGTTGCAGTGTGTGGGGAAGGTGTTTCAGTTTGTGCGGAAGGTGTTTCAATGTGTGGGCAAGGGATTTCAGTGTGTGGGGATGGTGTTTCATGATGTGCGGAAGGGGTTTCAGTGTGTGGGGAAGGGGTTTCAGTGTGTGGGGAAGGTGTTTCAGTGAGTGGGGAAGATGTTTCAGTGAGTGGGGAAGGGGTCTCAGTGTGTGGGGAAGGGTTTCACTGTGTGCAGAAGGGGTTTCAGTGTGTGGGGAAGGGGTTTCAGTGTGTGGGGAAGGTGTTTCAGTGTGTGGGGATGTATTTCAGTGTGTGCAGATGGGTTTTCAGTGTGTGGGGATGTGTTTCAGTGTGTGGGGAAGGGGTTTCAGTGTGTGGGGAAGGGTTTCACTGTGTGCGGAAGGGGTTTCAGTATGTGGGGAAGGGGTTTCAGTGTGTGGGGAAGGTGTTTCAGTATGTGCAAGAAGGGGTTTCAGTGTGTGGGGAAGGTGTTTCAGTGTGTGTGGAAGGGGTTTCAGTGTGTGTGGAAGGGGTTTCAGTGTGTGGGGAAGGTGTTTCAGTGTGTGGGGAAGGTGTTTCAGTGTGTGGGGAAGGTGTTTCAGAGTGTGCAGATAGGTTTTCAGTGCGTGGGGATCTGTTTCAGTGTGTGGGGAAGGGGTTTCAGTGTGTGGGGAAGGGTTTCACTGTGTGCGGAAGGGGTTTCAGTGTGTGGGGAAGGTGTTTCAGTGTGTGTGGATGGGGTTTCAGTGTGTGGGGAAGGTGTTTCAGTGTGTGGGGAAGGTGTTTCAGTGTGTGCAGAAGGGGTTTCAGTGTGTGTGGAAGGTGTTTCAATGTGTGGGCAAGGGGTTTCAGTGTTTGGGGAAGGTGTTTCATTGTGTGAGGAAGGGGTTTCAGTGTGTGGGTAAGGGGTTTCAGTGTGTGGGGAAGGTGTTTCAGTGTGTGGGGAAAGTGTTTCTGTGTGTGGGGAAGGGGTTTCAGTTTGTGGGGATGTGTTTCAGTGTGTGGGGAAGGGGTTTCAATGTGTGGGGATGTGTTTCAGTGTGTGGGGAAGGTGTTTCAGTGTGTGGGGAAGGGTTTCAGTGTGAGGTGAAGGGGTTTCAGTGTGTGGGGAAGGTGTTGCAGTATGTGCAGAAGGGGTTTCAGAGTGTGGGAAGGGGTTTCAGTGTGTGGGGTAGGTGTTTCAGTGTGTGCGGAAGGGGTTACAGAGTGTGGGGAAGGGTTTCAGTGTGTGGGGAAGGGGTTTCAGTGTGTGCAGAACGGGTTTCAGTGTGTGGGGAAGGTGTTTCAGTGTGTGAGGATGTGTTTCAGTGTGTGGGGAAGGGTTTCAGTGTGTGGGGATGTGTTTCAGTGCGTGGGGAAGGGGTTTCAGTGTGTGGGGATGTGTTTCAGTGAGTGGAGAAGGGGTTTCAGTGTGTGGGGAAGGTGTTTCAGTGTGTGCGGAAGCTGTTTCAATGTGTGGGCAAGGGGTTTCATTGTGTGGGGAAGGTCTTTCATTATGTGCGGATGGGGTTGCAGTTTGTGGGGAAGGTGTTTCAGTGTGTGCGGAAGGTGTTTCAATGTGTGGGCAAGGGATTTCAGTGTGTGGGGATGGTGTTTCATGATGTGCGGAAGGTGTTTCAGTGTGTGGGGAAGATGTTTCAGTTAGTGGGGAAGGGGTCTCAGTGTGTGGGGATGTGTTTCAGTGTGTGGGGAAGGGGATTCAGAGTGTGGGGATGTGTTTCAGTGTGTGGGGAAGTTGCTTCAGTGTGTGGGGAAGGGTTTCACTGTGTGCGGAAGGGGTTTCAGTGTGTGGGGAAGGGGTTTCAGTGTGTGGGGAAGGTGTTTCACTGTGTGCGGAAGGGCTTTCAATGTGTGGGGAAGGGGTTTCAGTGCCTGGGGAAGGTGTTTCAGTGTGTGCAGAAGGGGTTTCAGTGTGTGTGGAAGGTGTTTCAATGTGTGGGCAAGGGGTTTCAGTGTTTGGGGAAGGTATTTCATTGTGTGAGGAAGGGGTTTCAGTGTGTGGGTAAGGGGTTTCAGTGTGTGGGGAAGGTGTTTCAGTGTGTGGGGAAAGTGTTTCTGTGTGTGGGGAAGGGGTTTCAGTTTGTGGGGATGTGTTTCAGTGTGTGGGGAAGGGGTTTCAATGTGTGGGGATGTGTTTCAGTGTGTGGGGAAGGTGTTTCAGTGTGTGGGGAAGGTGTTGCAGTATGTGCAGAAGGGGTTTCAGAGTGTGGGAAGGGGTTTCAGTGTGTGGGGTAGGTGTTTCAGTGTGTGCGGAAGGGGTTACAGAGTGTGGGGAAGGGTTTCAGTGTGTGGGGAAGGGGTTTCAGTGTGTGCAGAACGGGTTTCAGTGTGTGGGGAAGGTGTTTCAGTGTGTGAGGATGTGTTTCAGTGTGTGGGGAAGGGTTTCAGTGTGTGGGGATGTGTTTCAGTGCGTGGGGAAGGGGTTTCAGTGTGTGGGGATGTGTTTCAGTGAGTGGAGAAGGGGTTTCAGTGTGTGGGGAAGGTGTTTCAGTGTGTGCGGAAGCTGTTTCAATGTGTGGGCAAGGGGTTTCATTGTGTGGGGAAGGTCTTTCATTATGTGCGGACGGGGTTGCAGTTTGTGGGGAACGTGTTTCAGTGTGTGCGGAAGGTGTTTCAATGTGTGGGCAAGGGATTTCAGTGTGTGGGGATGGTGTTTCATGATGTGCGGAAGGTGTTTCAGTGTGTGGGGAAGATGTTTCAGTTAGTGGGGAAGGGGTCTCAGTGTGTGGGGATGTGTTTCAGTGTGTGGGGAAGGGGATTCAGAGTGTGGGGATGTGTTTCAGTGTGTGGGGAAGTTGCTTCAGTGTGTGGGGAAGGGTTTCACTGTGTGCGGAAGGGGTTTCAGTGTGTGGGGAAGGGGTTTCAGTGTGTGGGGAAGGTGTTTCACTGTGTGCGGAAGGGCTTTCAATGTGTGGGGAAGGGGTTTCAGTGCCTGGGGAAGGTGTTTCAGTGAGTGCGGAAGGTGTTTCAGTGTGTGGGGAAGGGTTTCAGTGTGTGGGGAAGGTGTTTCAGTGTGTGGGGAAGGGGTTTCAGTGTGTGGGGAAGGGTTTCACTGTGTGCGGATGGGGTTTCAGTGTGTGGGGAAGGGGTTTCATTGTGTGGGGAATGTGTTTCAGTGTGTGGGGATGTGTTTCAGTGTGTGTGGAAGGTGTTTCAGTGTGTGGGGATGTGTTTCAGTGTGTGGGGAATGGGTTTCAGTGTGTGGGGAATGGGTTTCACTGTGTGCAGAAGTGGTTTCAGTGTGTGGGGAAGGTGTTTCAGTGTGTGGGGATGTGTTTCAGTGTGTGCGAATGGGTTTTCATTGTGTGGGGATGTGTTCCAGTGTGTGGGGAATGGGTTTCAGTGTGTGGGGAAGGGTTTCACTGTGTGCGGAAGGGGTTTCAGTGTGTGGGGAAGGTGTTTCAGTGTGTTTGGAAGGGGTTTCAGTGTGTGGGGAAGGGGTGTCAGTGTGTGGGGAAGGGGTTTCAGTGTGTGGGGAAGGTGTTTCAGTGTGTGCAGAACGGGTTTCAGTGTGTGCGGAAGTTGTTTCAATGTGTGGGCAAGGGGTTTCAGTGTGTGGGGAAGGTGTTTCATTGTGTGAGCAAGGGGTTTCAGTGTGTGGGTAAGGGGTTTCAGTGTGTGGGGAAGGTGTTTCAGTGTGTGTGGATGTGTTTCAGTGTGTGGGGAAGGGGTTTCAGTGTGTGGGGATGTGTTTCAGTGTGTGGGGATGTGTTTCAGTGTGTTGGGAAGGAGTTTCAGTGTGTGGGGAACTGTTTCACTGTGTGCGGAAGGGGTTTCAGTGTGTGGGGAAGGTGTTTCACTGTGTGTGGAAGTGGTTTCAATCAGTGGGAAAGGGGTTTCAGTGTGTGGGGAAGGGGTTTCAGTTTGTTGGGATTTGTTTCCCTGTGTGTGGAAGGGTTTTCTGTGTGTGGGGATGTGTTTCAGTGTGTGGGGAAGGTGTTTCAGTGTGTGGGGAAGGGTTTCACTGTGTGCGGACGGGGTTTCAGTGTGAGGTGAAGGGGTTTCAGTGTGTGGGGAAGGTGTTTCAGTATGGGCAGAAGGGGTTTCAGTGAGTGGGGAAGGGGTTTCAGTGTGTGGGGTAGGTGTTTCATTGTGTGCGGAAGGGGTTTCAGAGTGTGGGGAAGGGTTTCAGTGTGTGGGGAAGGGGTTTCAGTGTGTGGGGAAGGTGTTTCTGTGTGTGGGGAAGTGTTTCACTGTGTGCAGAAGGGGTTTCAGTGTGTGGGGAAGGGGTTTCAGTGTGTGGGGACGGTGTTTCAGTGTGTGGGGATGTGTTTCATTGTGTGGGGAAGGAGTTTCAGCGTGTGTGGAAGGGGTTTCAGTGTGTGGGCGAGGGGTTTCAGTGTGTGGGGAAGGTCTTTCATTATGAGCAGAAGGGGTTTCAGTGTGTGGGTAAGGGGTTTCAGTGTGTGGGGAAGGTGTTTCAGTGTGTGGGGAAGGGGTTTCAGTGTGTGGAGACGAGTTTCACTGTGTGGGGAAGGGGTTTCAGTGTGCGGGGATGTGTTTAAGTGTGTGGGGAAGGTGTTTCAGTGTGTGGGGAAGCGTTTAACTGTGTGCGGAAGGGGTTTCAGTGTGTGGGGAAGGGGTTTTAGTGTGTGGGGAAGGTGTTTCAGTATGTGCAGAAGGGGTTTCAGTGTGTGAGGAAGGGGTTTTAGTGTGTGGGGAAGGTGTTTCAGTGTAAGCGGAAGGGGTTTCAGAGTGTAGGGAAGGGTTCCAGTGTGTGGGGAAGGGGTTTCAGTGTGTGGGGAAGGGGTTTCAGTGTGTGGAGAAGGGTTTCACTGTATGCAGAAGGGGTTTCAGTGTGTGGGGAAGGGGTTTCAGTGTGTGGGGAAGGTGTTTCAGTGTGTGGAGATGTATTTCAGTGTGTGCGGATGGGTTTTCATTGTGTGGGGATGTGTTTCAGTGTGTGGGGAAGGGGTTTCAGTGTGAGGGGAAGGGTTTCACTGTGTGCGGAAGGGGTTTCCGTGTTTGGGGAATGTGTTTCAGTGTGTGTGGAAGGGGTTTCAGTGTGTGGGGAAGGGTTTTCAGTGTGTGGGGAAGGGGTTTCAGTGTGTGGGGAAGGTGTTTCAGTGTATACGGAAGGGGTTTCAGAGTGTGGGTAAGGATTTCAGTGTGTGGGGAAGGGGTTTCAGTGTGTGGGGAAGGGGTTTCAGTGTGTGGGGAAGGGTTTCACTGTGTGCAGAAGGGGTTTCAGTGTGTGGGGAAGGGGTTTCAGTGTGTGGGGAAGGTGTTTCAGTGTGTGGGGATGTGTTTCAGTGTGTGGGGAAGGGGTTTCAGATTGTGGGGAAGGGGTTTCAGTGTGTGGGGAAGAGGTTTCAGTGTGTGGGGAAGGTGTTTCAGTGTGTGCAGAAGGGGTTTCAGTGTGTGCGGAAGGTGTTTCAATGTGTGGGCAAGGGGTTTCAGTGTGTGGGGAAGGTGTTTGATTGTGCGGGGAAGGTGTTTCAGTGTGTGGGGTAAGTGTTTCTGTGTGTGGGGAAGGGGTTTCAGTGTGTGGGGATGTGTTTTAGTGTGTGGGGAAGGTGTTTCTGTGTGTGGTGAAGGGTTTCACTGTGTGCGGAAGGGTTTCAGTGTGTGGGGATGGTGTTTCAGTATGTGCAGAAGGGGTTTCAGTGTGTGGGGAAGGAGTTTCAGTGTGTGGGGAAGGTGTTTCAGGTTGTGCGTAAGGGATATCGGAGTGTGGGGAAGGGTTTCAGTGTGTGGGGAAGGGGTTTCAGTGTGTGGGAAAGCTGTTTCAGTATGTGCGGAAGGGGTTTCAGTGTGTGGGGAAGGAGTTTCAGTGTGTGGGGAAGGGGTTTCAGTGTGTGGGGTATGGTTTCTCTGTGTGCGGTAGGGGTTTCAGTGTGTGGGGAAGGGGTTTCAGTGCGTGGGGAAGGTGTTTCAGTGTGTGGGGATGTGTTTCAGTGTGTTCGGAAGGGCTTTCAGTGTGTGGGAATGTGTTTCAGTATGTGGGGAATGGGTTTCAGTGTGTGGGGAAGGAGTTTCAGTGTGTGGGGAAGGGTTTCACTGTTTGCGGAAGGTGTTTCAGTCTGTGGGGAAGGGTTTCACGGTGTGCGGAAGGGGTTTCAGTGTGTGGGGAAGGGGTTTCAGTGTGTGGGGAAGGTGTTTCAGTGTGTGTGGATGTGTTTCAGAGTGTGGGCAAGGGGTTTCAGTTTGTGGGGATGTGTTTCAGAGTGTGGGGAAGGAGTTTCAGTGTGTGAGGAAGGGTTTCACTGTGTGCGGAAGGGGTTTCAGTGTGTGGGGAAGGTGTTTCAGTGTGTGTGGAAGGGGTTTCAGTGTGTGGGGAAGGGGTTTCAGTGTGTGCGGAAGGGGTTTCAGTGTGTGGGGAAGGTGTTTCAGTGTGTGCGGAAGGGGTTTCAGTGTGTGCGGAAGGTGTTTCAGTGTGTGGGCAAGGGGTTTCAGTGTGTGGGGAAGGTGTTTCATTGTGGGCAGAAGGGGTTTCAGTGTGTGGGGAAGGGGTTTCAGTTTGTTGGGATGTGTTTCACTGTGTGTGGAAGGGGTTTCTGTGTGCGGGGATGTGTTTCAGTGTGTGGGGAAGGTGTTTCAGTGTGTGGGGAAGGGTTTCACTGTGTGCGGACGGGGTTTCAGTGTGAGGTGAAGGGGTTTCAGTGTGTGGGGAAGGTGTTTCAGTATGGGCAGAAGGGGTTTCAGTGTGTGGGGAAGTGGTTTCAGTGTGTGGGGTAGGTGCTTCATTGTGTGCGGAAGGGGTTTCAGAGTGTGGGGAAGGGTTTCAGTGTGTGGGGAATGGGTTTCAGTGTGTGGGGAAGGGGTTTCAGTGTGTGGGGAAGGGTTTCACTGTGTGCAGAAGGTGTTTCAGTGTGCGGGGAAGGGGTTTCAGTGTGTGGGGATGGTGTTTCAGTGTGTGGGGATGTGTTTCATTGTGTGGGGAAGGAGTTTCAGTGTGTGGGGAAGGGGATTCAGAGTGTGCGGAAGGGGTTTCAGTGTGTGGGGAAGGTGTTTCCGTGTGTGCGGAAGGGGTTTCAGTGTGTGCGGAAGGTGTTTCAATGTGTGGGCGAGGGGTTTCAGTGTGTGGGGAAGGTCTTTCATTATGTGCAGAAGGGGTTTCAGTGTGTGGGTAAGGGGTTTCAGTGTGTGGGGAACGTGTTTCAGTATGGGCAGAAGGGGTTTCAGTGAGTGGGGAAGGGGTTTCAGTGTGTGCGGAAGGGGTTTCAGTGTGTGGGGAAGGAGTTTCAGTGTGTGGGGAAGGAGTTTCAGTGTGTGGGGAATGGTTTCTCTGTGTGCGGTAGGGGTTTCAGTGTGTGGGGAAGGGGTTTCAGTGCGTGGGGAAGGTGTTTCAGTGTGTGGGGATGTGTTTCAGTGTGTTCGGAAGGGCTTTCAGTGTGTGGGAATGTGTTTCAGTCTGTGGGGAATGGGTTTCAGTGTGTGGGGAAGGAGTTTCAGTGTGTGGGGAAGGGTTTCACTGTTTGCGGAAGGTGTTTCAGTGTGTGGGGAAGGGTTTCACGGTGTGCGGAAGGGGTTTCAGTGTGTGCGGAAGGGGTTTCAGTGTGTGGGGAAGGTGTTTCAGTGTGTGGGGATGTGTTTCAGAGTGTGGGCAAGGGGTTTCAGTTTGTGGGGATGTGTTTCAGAGTGTGGGGAAGGAGCTTCAGTGAGTGAGGAAGGGTTTCACTGTGTGCGGAAGGGGTTTCAGTGTGTGGGGAAGGTGTTTCAGCGTGTGTGGATGGGGTTTCAGTGTGTGGGGAAGGTGTTTCAGTGTGTGCGGAAGGTGTTTCAGTGTGTGCGGAAGATGTGTCAGTGTGTGGGCAAGGGGTTTCAGTGTGTGGGGAAGGTGTTTCATTGTGGGCAGAAGGGGTTTCAGTGTGTGGGGAAGGGGTTTCAGTTTGTTGGGATGTGTTTCACTGTGTGTGGAAGGGGTTTCTGTGTGTGGGGATGTGTTTCAGTGTGTGGGGAAGGTGTTTCAGTGTGTGGGGAAGGGTTTCACTGTGTGCGGACGGGGTTTCAGTGTGAGGTGAAGGGGTTTCAGTGTGTGGTGAAGGTGTTTCAGCATGGGCAGAAGGGGTTTCAGTGTGTGGGGAAGTGGTTTCAGTGTGTGGGGTAGGTGTTTCATTGTGTGCGGAAGGGGTTTCAGAGTGTGGGGAAGGGTTTCAGTGTGTGGGGAATGGGTTGCAGTGTGTGGGGAAGGGGTTTCAGTGTGTGGGGAAGGGTTTCACTGTGTGCAGAATGTGTTTCACTGTGCGGGGAAGGGGTTTCAGTGTGTGGGGACGGTGTTTCAGTGTGTGGGGATGTGTTTCATTGTGTGGGGAAGGAGTTTCAGAGTGTGGGGAAGGGGATTCAGCGTGTGCGGAAGGGGTTTCAGTGTGTGGGGAAGGTGTTTCCGTGTGTGCGGAAGGGGTTTCAGTGTGTGCGGAAGGTGTTTCAATGTGTGGGCGAGGGGTTTCAGTGTGTGGGGAAGGTCTTTCATTATGTGCAGAAGGGGTTTCAGTGTGTGGGTAAGGGGTTTCAGTGTGTGCGGAAGGTGTTTCAGTGTGTGGGGAAGGTGTTTCAGAGTGTGGGGAAGGGTTTCAGTGTGTGGGGAAGGGGTTTCAGTGTGTGAGGAAGGGGTTTCAGTGTGAGGGGAAGGGTTTCACTGTGTGCAGAAGGGGTTTCAGTGTGTGAGGAAGGGGTTTCAGTGTGTGGGGACGGTGTTTCAGTGTGTGGGGATGTGTTTCATTGTGTGGGGAAGGAGTTTCAGTGTGTGCGGGAGGGGTTTCAGTGTGTGCGGAAGGTGTTTCAATGTGTGGGCGAGGGGTTTCAGTGTGTGGGGAAGGTCTTTCATTATGTGCAGAAGGGGTTTCAGTGTGTGGGTAAGGGGTTTCAGTGTGTGGGGAAGGTGTTTCAGTGTGTGGGGAAGGTGTTTCAGCGTGTGGGGAAGGGGTTTCAGTGTGTGGAGACGAGTTTCACTGTGTGGGGAAGGGGTTTCAGTGTGTGGGGATGTGTTTAAGTGTGTGGGGAAGGGGTTTCAGTGTGTGGGGATGTGTTTAAGTGTGTGCGGAAGGGGTTTCAGTGTGTGGGGATGTATTTCAGTGTGTGGGGAAGGTGTTTCAGTATGTGCAGAAGGGGTTTCAGTGTGTGAGGAAGGGGTTTTAGTGTGTGGGGAAGGTGTTTCAGTGTATGCGGAAGGGGTTTGAGTGTGTGGGGAAGGGTTTCAGTGTGTGGGGAAGGGGTTTCAGTGTGTGGGGTAGGGGTTTCAGTGTGTGGAGAAGGGTTTCACTGTGTGCAGAAGGGGTTTCAGTTTGTGGAGAAGGGGTTTCAGTGTGTGGGGATGGTGTTTCTGTGTGTGGGGATGTATTTCAGTGTGTGCGGATGGGTTTTCAGTGTGTGGGGATGTGTTTCAGTGTGTGGGGAAGGAGTTTCAGTGTGAGGGGAAGGGTTTCACTGTGTGCGGAAGGGGTTTCCGTGTGTGGGGAATGTGTTTCAGTCTGTGTGGAAGGGGTTTCAGTGTGTGGGGAAGGGTTTTCAGTGTGTGGGGAAGGGGTTTCAGTGTGTGGGGAAGGTGTTTCAGTGTATACGGAAGGGGTTTCAGAGTGTGGGGAATGGTTTCAGTGTGTGGGGAAGGGGTTTCAGTGTGTGGGGAAGGGGTTTCAGTGTGTGGGCAAGGTCTTTCATTATGTGCAGAAGGGGTTTCAGTGTGTGGGTAATGCGTTTCAGTGTGTGGGGAAGGTGTTTCAGTGTGTGGGGAAGGTGTTTCAGTGTGTGGGGAAGGAGTTTCAGTGTGTGGAGACGAGTTTCACTGTGTGGGGAAGGGGTTTCAGTGTGTGGGGATGTGTTTAAGTGTGTGGGGAAGGTGTTTCAGTGCGTTTGGAAGGGGTTTCAGTGTGTGGGGAAGGGGTGTCAGTGTGTGGGGAAGGGGTTTCAGTGTGTGGGGAAGGTGTTTCAGTGTGTGCAGAACGGGTTTCAGTGTGTGCGGACGTTGTTTCAATGTGTGGGCAAGGGGTTTCAGTGTGTGGGGAAGGTGTTTCATTGTGTGAGGAAGGTGTTTCAGTGTGTGGGGATGTGTTTCAGTGTGTGGGGAAGGGGTTTCAGTGTGTGGGGATGTGTTTCAGTGTGTGGGGATGTGTTTCAGTGTGTTGGGAAGGAGTTTCAGTGTGTGGGGAAGGGTTTCACTGTGTGCAGAAGGGGTTTCAGTGTGTGGGGAAGGTGTTTCAGTGTGTGTGGAAGTGGTTTCAATGTGTGGGAAAGGGGTTTCAGTGTGTGGGGAAGGGGTTTCAGTTTGTTGGGATGTGTTTCCCTGTGTGTGGAAGGGGTTTCTGTGTGTGGGGATGTGTTTCAGTGTGTGGGGAAGGTGTTTCAGTGTGTGGGGAAGGGTTTCACTGTGTGCGGACGGGGTTTCAGTGTGAGGTGAAGGGGTTTCAGTGTGTGGGGAAGGTGTTTCATTATGGGCAGAAGGGGTTTCAGTGAGTGGGGAAGGGGTTTCAGTGTGTGCGGAAGGGGTTTCAGTGTGTGGGGAAGGAGTTTCAGTGTGTGGGGAAGGAGTTTCAGTGTGTGGGGAATGGTTTCTCTGTGTGCGGTAGGGGTTTCAGTGTGTGGGGAAGGGGTTTCAGTGCGTGGGGAAGGTGTTTCAGTGTGTGGGGATGTGTTTCAGTGTGTTCGGAAGGGCTTTCAGTGTGTGGGAATGTGTTTCAGTATGTGGGGAATGGGTTTCAGTGTGTGGGGAAGGAGTTTCAGTGTGTGGGGAAGGGTTTCACTGTTTGCGGAAGGTGTTTCAGTGTGTGGGGAAGGGTTTCACGGTGTGCGGAAGGGGTTTCAGTGTGTGTGGAAGGGGTTTCAGTGTGTGGGGAAGGTGTTTCAGTGTGTGGGGATGTGTTTCAGAGTGTGGGCAAGGGGTTTCAGTTTGTGGGGATGTGTTACAGAGTGTGGGGAAGGAGTTTCAGTGTGTGAGGAAGGGTTTCACTGTGTGCGGAAGGGGTTTCAGTGTGTGGGGAAGGTGTTTCAGTGTGTGTGGAAGGGGTTTCAGTGTGTGGGGAAGGTGTTTCAGTGTGTGCGGAAGGTGTTTCAGTGTGTGCGGAAGGTGTTTCAGTGTGTGGGCAAGGGGTTTCAGTGTGTGGGGAAGGTGTTTCATTGTGGGCAGAAGGGGTTTCAGTGTGTGGGGAAGGGGTTTCAGTTTGTTGGGATGTGTTTCACTGTGTGTGGAAGGGGTTTCTGTGTGTGGGGATGTGTTTCAGTGCGTGGGGAAGGTGTTTCAGTGTGTGGGGAAGGGTTTCACTGTGTGCGGACGGGGTTTCAGTGTGAGGTGAAGGGGTTTCAGTGTGTGGGGAAGGTGTTTCAGCATGGGCAGAAGGGGTTTCAGTGTGTGGGGAAGTGGTTTCAGTGTGTGGGGTAGGTGTTTCATTGTGTGCGGAAGGGGTTTCAGAGTGTGGGGAAGGGTTTCAGTGTGTGGGGAATGGGTTGCAGTGTGTGGGGAAGGGGTTTCAGTGTGTGGGGAAGGGTTTCACTTTGTGCAGAAGGTGTTTCACTGTGCGGGGAAGGGGTTTCAGTGTGTGGGGAAGGTGTTTCACTATGTGCGGAAGGGCTTTCAATGTGTGGGGAAGGGGTTTCAGTGCCTGGGGAAGGTGTTTCAGTGAGAGCGGAAGGTGTTTCAGTGTGTGGGGAAGGGTTTCAGTGTGTGGGGAAGGTGTTTCAGTGTGTGGGGAAGGGGTTTCAGTGTGTGGGGAAGGGTTTCACTGTGTGCGGATGGGGTTTCAGTGTGTGGGGAAGGGGTTTCATTGTGTGGGGAATGTGTTTCAGTGTGTGGGGATGTGTTTCAGTGTGTGTGGAAGGTGTTTCAGTGTGTGGGGATGTGTTTCAGTGTGTGGGGAATGGGTTTCATTGTGTGGGGATGTGTTTCAGTGTGTGGGGAAGGGGTTTCAGTGTGTGGGGAATGGGTTTCACTGTGTGCGGAAGTGGTTTCAGTGTGTGGGGAAGGTGTTTCAGTGTGTGGGGATGTGTTTCAGTGTGTGCGAATGGGCTTTCATTGTGTGGGGATGTGTTTCAGTGTGTGGGGAATGGGTTTCAGTGTGTGGGGAAGGGTTTCACTGTGTGCGGAAGGGGTTTCAGTGTGTGGGGAAGGTGTTTCAGTGTGTTTGGAAGGGGTTTCAGTGTGTGGGGAAGGGGTGTCAGTGTGTGGGGAAGGGGTTTCAGTGTGTGGGGAAGGTGTTTCAGTGTGTGCAGAACGGGTTTCAGTGTGTGCGGAAGTTGTTTCAATGTGTGGGCAAGGGGTTTCAGTGTGTGGGGAAGGTGTTTCATTGTGTGAGGAAGGCGTTTCAGTGTGTGGGTAAGGGGTTTCAGTGTGTGGGGAAGGTGTTTCAGTGTGTGTGGATGTGTTTCAGTGTGTGGGGAAGGGGTTTCAGTGTGTGGGGATGTGTTTCAGTGTGTGGGGATGTGTTTCAGTGTGTTGGGAAGAAGTTTCAGTGTGTGGGGAACGGTTTCACTGTGTGCGGAAGGGGTTTCAGTGTGTGGGGAAGGTGTTTCACTGTGTGTGGAAGTGGTTTCAATCAGTGGGAAAGGGGTTTCAGTGTGTGGGGAAGGGGTTTCAGTTTGTTGGGATGTGTTTCCCTGTGTGTGGAAGGGTTTTCTGTGTGTGGGGATGTGTTTCAGTGTGTGGGGAAGGTGTTTCAGTGTGTGGGGAAGGGTTTCACTGTGTGCGGACGGGGTTTCAGTGTGAGGTGAAGGGGTTTCAGTGTGTGGGGAAGGTGTTTCAGTATGGGCAGAAGGGGTTTCAGTGAGTGGGGAAGGGGTTTCAGTGTGTGGGGTAGGTGTTTCATTGTGTGCGGAAGGGGTTTCAGAGTGTGGGAAGGGTTTCAGTGTGTGGGGAAGGGCTTTCAGTGTGTGGGGAAGGGGTTTCTGTGTGTGGGGAAGTGTTTCACTGTGTGCAGAAGGGGTTTCAGTGTGTGGGGAAGGGGTTTCAGTGTGTGGGGACGGTGTTTCAGTGTGTGGGGATGTGTTTCATTGTGTGGGGAAGGGGTTTCAGTGTGTGTGGAAGGGGTTTCAGTGTGTGCGGAAGGTGTTTCAATGTGTGGGCGAGGGGTTTCAGTGTGTGGGGAAGGTCTTTCATTATGAGCAGAAGGGGTTTCAGTGTGTGGGTAAGGGGTTTCAGTGTGTGGGGAAGGTGTTTCAGTGTGTGGGGAAGGGGTTTCAGTGTTTGGAGACGAGTTTCACTGTGTGGGGAAGGGGTTTCAGTGTGTGGGGATGTGTTTAAGTGTGTGGGGAAGGTGTTTCAGTGTGTGGGGAAGCGTTTCACTGTGTGCGGAAGGGGTTTCAGTGTGTGGGGAAGGGGTTTTAGTGTGTGGGGAAGGTGTTTCAGTATGTGCAGAAGGGGTTTCAGTGTGTGAGGAATGGGTTTTAGTGTGTGGGGAAGGTGTTTCAGTGTATGCGGAAGGGGTTTCAGAGTGTAGGGAAGGGTTCCAGTGTGTGGGGAAGGGGTTTCAGTGTGTGGGGAAGGGGTTTCAGTGTGTGGAGAAGGGTTTCACTGTATGCAGAAGGGGTTTCAGTGTGTGGGGAAGGGGTTTCAGTGTGTGGGGAAGGTGTTTCAGTGTGTGGGGATGTATTTCAGTGTGTGCGGATGGGTTTTCATTGTGTGGGGATGTGTTTCAGTGTGTGGGGAAGGGGTTTCAGTGTGAGGGGAAGGGTTTCACTGTGTGCGGAAGGGGTTTCCGTGTTTGGGGAATGTGTTTCAGTGTGTGTGGAAGGGGTTTCAGTGTGTGGGGAAGGGTTTTCAGTGTGTGGGGAAGGGGTTTCAGTGTGTGGGGAAGGTGTTTCAGTGTATACGGAAGGGGTTTCAGAGTGTGGGTAAGGGTTTCAGTGTGTGGGGAAGGGGTTTCAGTGTGTGGGGAAGGGGTTTCAGTGTGTGGGGAAGGGTTTCACTGTGTGCAGAAGGGGTTTCAGTGTGTGGGGAAGGGGTTTCAGTGTGTGGGGAAGGTGTTTCAGTGTGTGGGGATGTATTTCAGTGTGTGCGGATGGGTTTTCAGTGTGTGGGGATGTGTTTCAGTGTGTGGGGAAGGGGTTTCAGTTTGTGGGGAAGGGGTTTCAGTGTGTGGGGAAGAGGTTTCAGTGTGTGGGGAAGGTGTTTCAGTGTGTGCAGAAGGGGTTTCAGTGTGTGCGGAAGGTGTTTCAATGTGTGGGCAAGGGGTTTCAGTGTGTGGGGAAGGTGTTTCATTGTGCGGGGAAGGTGTTTCAGTGTGTGGGGTAAGTGTTTCTGTGTGTGGGGAAGGGGTTTCAGTGTGTGGGGATGTGTTTTAGTGTGTGGGGAAGGTGTTTCTGTGTGTGGGGAAGGGTTTCACTGTGTGCGGAAGGGTTTCAGTGTGTGGGGATGGTGTTTCAGTCTGTGCAGAAGGGGTTTCAGTGTGTGGGGAAGGAGTTTCAGTGTGTGGGGAAGGTGTTTCAGGTTGTGCGTAAGGGATATCGGAGTGTGGGGAAGGGTTTCAGTGTGTGGGGAAGGGGTTTCAGTGTGTGGGAAAGCTGTTTCAGTATGTGCGGAAGGGGTTTCAGTGTGTGGGGAAGGAGTTTCAGTGTGTGGGGAAGGGGTTTCAGTGTGTGGGGAATGGTTTCTCTGTGTGCGGTAGGGGTTTCAGTGTGTGGGGAAGGGGTTTCAGTGCGTGGGGAAGGTGTTTCAGTGTGTGGGGATGTGTTTCAGTGTGTTCGGAAGGGCTTTCAGTGTGTGGGAATGTGTTTCAGTATGTGGGGAATGGGTTTCAGTGTGTGGGGAAGGAGTTTCAGTGTGTGGGGAAGGGTTTCACTGTTTGCGGAAGGTGTTTCAGTCTGTGGGGAAGGGTTTCACGGTGTGCGGAAGGGGTTTCAGTGTGTGGGGAAGGGGTTTCAGTGTGTGGGGAAGGTGTTTCAGTGTGTGTGGATGTGTTTCAGAGTGTGGGCAAGGGGTTTCAGTTTGTGGGGATGTGTTTCAGAGTGTGGGGAAGGAGTTTCAGTGTGTGAGGAAGGGTTTCACTGTGTGCGGAAGGGGTTTCAGTGTGTGGGGAAGGTGTTTCAGTGTGTGTGGAAGGGGTTTCAGTGTGTGGGGAAGGGGTTTCAGTGTGTGCGGAAGGGGTTTCAGTGTGTGGGGAAGGTGTTTCAGTGTGTGCGGAAGGGGTTTCAGTGTGTGCGGAAGGTGTTTCAGTGTGTGGGCAAGGGGTTTCAGTGTGTGGGGAAGGTGTTTCATTGTGGGCAGAAGGGGTTTCAGTGTGTGGGGAAGGGGTTTCAGTTTGTTGGGATGTGTTTCACTGTGTGTGGAAGGGGTTTCTGTGTGCGGGGATGTGTTTCAGTGTGTGGGGAAGGTGTTTCAGTGTGTGGGGAAGGGTTTCACTGTGTGCAGACGGGGTTTCAGTGTGAGGTGAAGGGGTTTCAGTGTGTGGGGAAGGTGTTTCAGTATGGGCAGAAGGGGTTTCAGTGTGTGGGGAAGTGGTTTCAGTGTGTGGGGTAGGTGCTTCATTGTGTGCGGAAGGGGTTTCAGAGTGTGGGGAAGGGTTTCAGTGTGTGGGGAATGGGTTTCAGTGTGTGGGGAAGGGGTTTCAGTGTGTGGGGAAGGGTTTCACTGTGTGCAGAAGGTGTTTCAGTGTGCGGGGAAGGGGTTTCAGTGTGTGGGGATGGTGTTTCAGTGTGTGGGGATGTGTTTCATTGTGTGGGGAAGGAGTTTCAGTGTGTGGGGAAGGGGATTCAGAGTGTGCGGAAGGGGTTTCAGTGTGTGGGGAAGGTGTTTCCGTGTGTGCGGAAGGGGTTTCAGTGTGTGCGGAAGGTGTTTCAATGTGTGGGCGAGGGGTTTCAGTGTGTGGGGAAGGTCTTTCATTATGTGCAGAAGGGGTTTCAGTGTGTGGGTAAGGGGTTTCAGTGTGTGCGGAAGGTGTTTCAGTGTGTGGGGAAGGTGTTTCAGAGTGTGGGGAAGGGTTTCAGTGTGTGGGGAAGGGGTTTCAGTGTGTGGGGAAGGGGTTTCAGTGTGTGGGGAAGGGTTTCACTGTGTGCAGAAGGGGTGTCAGTGAGTGGGGAAGGGGTTTCAGTGTGTGGGGACGGTGTTTCAGTGTGTGGGGATGTGTTTCATTGTGTGGGGAAGGAGTTTCAGTGTGTGCGGAAGGGGTTTCAGTGTGTGCGGAAGGTGTTTCAATGTGTGGGCGAGGGGTTTCAGTGTGTGGGCAAGGTCTTTCATTATGTGCAGAAGGGGTTTCAGTGTGTGGGTAAGGGGTTTCAGTGTGTGGGGAAGGTGTTTCTGTGTGTGGGGAAGGTGTTTCAGTGTGTGGGGAGGGAGTTTCAGTGTGTGGAGACGAGTTTCACTGTGTGGGGAAGGGGTTTCAGTGTGTGGGGAAGGTGTTTCATTGTGTGAGGAAGGGGTTTCAGTGTGTGGGTAAGGGGTTTCAGTGTGTGGGGAAGGTGTTTCAGTGTGTGTGGATGTGTTTCAGTGTGTGGGGAAGGGGTTTCAGTGTGTGGGGATGTGTATCAGTGTGTGGGGATGTGTTTCAGTGTGTTGGGAAGGAGTTTCAGTGTGTGGGGAACGGTTTCACTGTGTGCGGAAGGGGTTTCAGTGTGTGGGGAAGGTGTTTCACTGTGTGTGGAAGTGGTTTCAATCAGTGGGAAAGGGGTTTCAGTGTGTGGGGAAGGGGTTTCAGTTTGTTGGGATGTGTTTCCCTGTGTGTGGAAGGGTTTTCTGTGTGTGGGGATGTGTTTCAGTGTGTGGGGAAGGTGTTTCAATGTGTGGGGAAGGGTTTCACTGTGTGCGGACGGGGTTTCAGTGTGAGGTGAAGGGGTTTCAGTGTGTGGGGAAGGTGTTTCAGTATGGGCAGAAGGGGTTTCAGTGAGTGGGGAAGGGGTTTCAGTGTGTGGGGTAGGTGTTTCATTGTGTGCGAAAGGGGTTTCAGAGTGTGGGGAAGGGTTTCAGTGTGTGGGGAAGGGCTTTCAGTGTGTGGGGAAGGGGTTTCTGTGTGTGGGGAAGTGTTTCACTGTGTGCAGAAGGGGTTTCAGTGTGTGGGGAAGGGGTTTCAGTGTGTGGGGACGGTGTTTCAGTGTGTGGGGATGTGTTTCATTGTGTGGGGAAGGAGTTTCAGTGTGTGTGGAAGGGGTTTCAGTGTGTGCGGAAGGTGTTTCAATGTGTGGGCGAGGGGTTTCAGTGTGTGGGGAAGGTCTTTCATTATGAGCAGAAGGGGTTTCAGTGTGTGGGTAAGGGGTTTCAGTGTGTGGGGAAGGTGTTTCAGAGTGTGGGGAAGGGGTTTCAGTGTTTGGAGACGAGTTTCACTGTGTGGGGAAGGGGTTTCAGTGTGTGGGGATGTGTTTAAGTGTGTGGGGAAGGTGTTTCAGTGTGTGGGGAAGCGTTTCACTGTGTGCGGAAGGGGTTTCAGTGTGTGGGGAAGGGGTTTTAGTGTGTGGGGAAGGTGTTTCAGTATGTGCAGAAGGGGTTTCAGTGTGTGAGGAAGGGGTTTTAGTGTGTGGGGAAGGTGTTTCAGTGTATGCGGAAGGGGTTTCAGAGTGTAGGGAAGGGTTCCAGTGTGTGGGGAAGGGGTTTCAGTGTGTGGGGAAGGGGTTTCAGTGTGTGGAGAAGGGTTTCACTGTATGCAGAAGGGGTTTCAGTGTGTGGGGAAGGGGTTTCAGTGTGTGGGGAAGGTGTTTCAGTGTGTGGGGATGTATTTCATTATGTGCGGATGGGTTTTCATTGTGTGGGGATGTGTTTCAGTGTGTGGGGAAGGGGTTTCAGTGTGAGGGGAAGGGTTTCACTGTGTGCGGAAGGGGTTTCCGTGTTTGGGGAATGTGTTTCAGTGTGTGTGGAAGGGGTTTCAGTGTGTGGGGAAGGGTTTTCAGTGTGTGGGGAAGGGGTTTCAGTGTGTGGGGAAGGTGTTTCACTGTATACGGAAGGGGTTTCAGAGTGTGGGTAAGGGTTTCAGTGTGTGGGGAAGGGGTTTCAGTGTGTGGGGAAGGGGTTTCAGTGTGTGGGGAAGGGTTTCACTGTGTGCAGAAGGGGTTTCAGTGTGTGGGGAAGGGGTTTCAGTGTGTGGGGAAGGTGTTTCAGTGTGTGGGGATGTATTTCAGTGTGTGCGGATGGGTTTTCAGTGTGTGGGGATGTGTTTCAGTGTGTGGGGAAGGGGTTTCAGTTTGTGGGGAAGGGGTTTCAGTGTGTGGGGAAGAGGTTTCAGTGTGTGGGGAAGGTGTTTCAGTGTGTGCAGAATGGGTTTCAGTGTGTGCGGAAGGTGTTTCAATGTGTGGGCAAGGGGTTTCAGTGTGTGGGGAAGGTGTTTCATTGTGCGGGGAAGGTGTTTCA
Source organism: Heterodontus francisci (assembly GCF_036365525.1). Lineage (NCBI taxonomy): Eukaryota > Metazoa > Chordata > Chondrichthyes > Heterodontiformes > Heterodontidae > Heterodontus > Heterodontus francisci. The sequence goes on from NW_027141591.1 coordinate 444,791, forward strand.
GTGTGTGGGGTAAGTGTTTCTGTGTGTGGGGAAGGGGTTTCAGTGTGTGGGGATGTGTTTTAGTGTGTGGGGAAGGTGTTTCTGTGTGTGGGGAAGGGTTTCACTGTGTGCGGAAGGGTTTCAGTGTGTGGGGATGGTGTTTCAGTCTGTGCAGAAGGGGTTTCAGTGTGTGGGGAAGGAGTTTCAGTGTGTGGGGAAGGTGTTTCAGGTTGTGCGTAAGGGATATCGGAGTGTGGGGAAGGGTTTCAGTGTGTGGGGAAGGGGTTTCAGTGTGTGGGAAAGCTGTTTCAGTATGTGCGGAAGGGGTTTCAGTGTGTGGGGAAGGAGTTTCAGTGTGTGGGGAAGGGGTTTCAGTGTGTGGGGAATGGTTTCTCTGTGTGCGGTAGGGGTTTCAGTGTGTGGGGAAGGGGTTTCAGTGCGTGGGGAAGGTGTTTCAGTGTGTGGGGATGTGTTTCAGTGTGTTCGGAAGGGCTTTCAGTGTGTGGGAATGTGTTTCAGTATGTGGGGAATGGGTTTCAGTGTGTGGGGAAGGAGTTTCAGTGTGTGGGGAAGGGTTTCACTGTTTGCGGAAGGTGTTTCAGTCTGTGGGGAAGGGTTTCACGGTGTGCGGAAGGGGTTTCAGTGTGTGGGGAAGGGGTTTCAGTGTGAGGGGAAGGTGTTTCAGTGTGTGTGGATGTGTTTCAGAGTGTGGGCAAGGGGTTTCAGTTTGTGGGGATGTGTTTCAGAGTGTGGGGAAGGAGTTTCAGTGTGTGAGGAAGGGTTTCACTGTGTGCGGAAGGGGTTTCAGTGTGTGGGGAAGGTGTTTCAGTGTGTGTGGAAGGGGTTTCAGTGTGTGGGGAAGGGGTTTCAGTGTGTGCGGAAGGGGTTTCAGTGTGTGGGGAAGGTGTTTCAGTGTGTGCGGAAGGGGTTTCAGTGTGTGCGGAAGGTGTTTCAGTGTGTGGGCAAGGGGTTTCAGTGTGTGGGGAAGGTGTTTCATTGTGGGCAGAAGGGGTTTCAGTGTGTGGGGAAGGGGTTTCAGTTTGTTGGGATGTGTTTCACTGTGTGTGGAAGGGGTTTCTGTGTGCGGGGATGTGTTTCAGTGTGTGGGGAAGGTGTTTCAGTGTGTGGGGAAGGGTTTCACTGTGTGCAGACGGGGTTTCAGTGTGAGGTGAAGGGGTTTCAGTGTGTGGGAAGGTGTTTCAGTATGGGCAGAAGGGGTTTCAGTGTGTGGGAAAGTGGTTTCAGTGTGTGGGGAAGTGGTTTCAGTGTGTGGGGTAGGTGCTTCATTGTGTGCGGAAGGGTTTTCAGAGTGTGGGGAAGGGTTTCAGTGTGTGGGGAATGGGTTTCAGTGTGTGGGGAAGGGGTTTCAGTGTGTGGGGAAGGGTTTCACTGTGTGCAGAAGGTGTTTCAGTGTGCGGGGAAGGGGTTTCAGTGTGTGGGGATGGTGTTTCAGTGTGTGGGGATGTGTTTCATTGTGTGGGGAAGGAGTTTCAGTGTGTGGGGAAGGGGATTCAGAGTGTGCGGAAGGGGTTTCAGTGTGTGGGGAAGGTGTTTCCGTGTGTGCGGAAGGGGTTTCAGTGTGTGCGAAAGGTGTTTCAATGTGTGGGCGAGGGGTTTCAGTGTGTGGGGAAGGTCTTTCATTATGTGCAGAAGGGGTTTCAGTGTGTGGGTAAGGGGTTTCAGTGTGTGCGGAAGGTGTTTCAGTGTGTGGGGAAGGTGTTTCAGAGTGTGGGGAAGGGTTTCAGTGTGTGGGGAAGGGGTTTCAGTGTGTGGGGAAGGGGTTTCAGTGTGTGGGGAAGGGTTTCACTGTGTGCAGAAGGGGTGTCAGTGCGTGGGGAAGGGGTTTCAGTGTGTGGGGACGGTGTTTCAGTGTGTGGGGATGTGTTTCATTGTGTGGGGAAGGAGTTTCAGTGTGTGCGGAAGGGGTTTCAGTGTGTGCGGAAGGTGTTTCAATGTGTGGGCGAGGGGTTTCAGTGTGTGGGCAAGGTCTTTCATTATGTGCAGAAGGGGTTTCAGTGTGTGGGTAAGGGGTTTCAGTGTGTGGGGAAGGTGTTTCAGTGTGTGGGGAAGGTGTTTCAGTGTGTGGGGAAGGAGTTTCAGTGTGTGGAGACGAGTTTCACTGTGTGGGGAAGGGGTTTCAGTGTGTGGGGATGTGTTTAAGTGTGTGGGGAAGGTGTTTCAGTGTGTTTGGAAGGGGTTTCAGTGTGTGGGGAAGGGGTGTCAGTGTGTGGGGAAGGGGTTTCAGTGTGTGGGGAAGGTGTTTCAGTGTGTGCAGAATGGGTTTCAGTGTGTGCGGAAGTTGTTTCAATGTGTGGGCAAGGGGTTTCAGTGTGTGGGGAAGGTGTTTCATTGTGTGAGGAAGGTGTTTCAGTGTGTGGGGATGTGTTTCAGTGTGTGGGGAAGGGGTTTCAGTGTGTGGGGATGTGTTTCAGTGTGTGGGGATGTGTTTCAGTGTGTTGGGAAGGAGTTTCAGTGTGTGGGGAAGGGTTTCACTGTGTGCAGAAGGGGTTTCAGTGTGTGGGGAAGGTGTTTCAGTGTGTGTGGAAGTGGTTTCAATGTGTGGGAAAGGGGTTTCAGTGTGTGGGGAAGGGGTTTCAGTTTGTTGGGATGTGTTTCCCTGTGTGTGGAAGGGGTTTCTGTGTGTGGGGATGTGTTTCAGTGTGTGGGGAAGGGGTTTCAGTGTGTGGGGAAGGTGTTTCATTGTGCGGGGAAGGTGTTTCAGTGTGTGGGGTAAGTGTTTCTGTGTGTGGGGAAGGGGTTTCAGTGTGTGGGGATGTGTTTTAGTGTGTGGGGAAGGTGTTTCTGTGTGTGGGGAAGGGTTTCACTGTGTGCGGAAGGGTTTCAGTGTGTGGGGATGGTGTTTCAGTCTGTGCAGAAGGGGTTTCAGTGTGTGGGGAAGGGGTTTCAGTGTGTGCGGAAGGTGTTTCAGTGTGTGGGGAAGGTGTTTCAGAGTGTGGGGAAGGGTTTCAGTGTGTGGGGAAGGGGTTTCAGTGTGTGTAGAAGGGGTTTCAGTGTGTGGGGAAGGGTTTTCAGTGTGTGGGGAAGGGGTTTCAGTGTGTGGGGAAGGTGTTTCAGTGTATACGGAAGGGGTTTCAGAGTGTGGGTAAGGGTTTCAGTGTGTGGGGAAGGGGTTTCAGTGTGTGGGGAAGGGGTTTCAGTGTGTGGGGAAGGGTTTCACTGTGTGCAGAAGGGGTTTCAGTGTGTGGGGAAGGGGTTTCAGTGTGTGGGGAAGGTGTTTCAGTGTGTGGGGATGTATTTCAGTGTGTGCGGATGGGTTTTCAGTGTGTGGGGATGTGTTTCAGTGTGTGGGGAAGGGGTTTCAGTTTGTGGGGAAGGGGTTTCAGTGTGTGGGGAAGAGGTTTCAGTGTGTGGGGAAGGTGTTTCAGTGTGTGCAGAAGGGGTTTCAGTGTGTGCGGAAGGTGTTTCAATGTGTGGGCAAGGGGTTTCAGTGTGTGGGGAAGGTGTTTCATTGTGCGGGGAAGGTGTTTCAGTGTGTGGGGTAAGTGTTTCTGTGTGTGGGGAAGGGGTTTCAGTGTGTGGGGATGTGTTTTAGTGTGTGGGGAAGGTGTTTCTGTGTGTGGGGAAGGGTTTCACTGTGTGCGGAAGGGTTTCAGTGTGTGGGGATGGTGTTTCAGTCTGTGCAGAAGGGGTTTCAGTGTGTGGGGAAGGAGTTTCAGTGTGTGGGGAAGGTGTTTCAGGTTGTGCGTAAGGGATATCGGAGTGTGGGGAAGGGTTTCAGTGTGTGGGGAAGGGGTTTCAGTGTGTGGGAAAGCTGTTTCAGTATGTGCGGAAGGGGTTTCAGTGTGTGGGGAAGGAGTTTCAGTGTGTGGGGAAGGGGTTTCAGTGTGTGGGGAATGGTTTCTCTGTGTGCGGTAGGGGTTTCAGTGTGTGGGGAAGGGGTTTCAGTGCGTGGGGAAGGTGTTTCAGTGTGTGGGGATGTGTTTCAGTGTGTTCGGAAGGGCTTTCAGTGTGTGGGAATGTGTTTCAGTATATGGGGAATGGGTTTCAGTGTGTGGGGAAGGAGTTTCAGTGTGTGGGGAAGGGTTTCACTGTTTGCGGAAGGTGTTTCAGTCTGTGGGGAAGGGTTTCACGGTGTGCGGAAGGGGTTTCAGTGTGTGGGGAAGGGGTTTCAGTGTGTGGGGAAGGTGTTTCAGTGTGTGTGGATGTGTTTCAGAGTGTGGGCAAGGGGTTTCAGTTTGTGGGGATGTGTTTCAGAGTGTGCGGAAGGAGTTTCAGTGTGTGAGGAAGGGTTTCACTGTGTGCGGAAGGGGTTACAGTGTGTGGGGAAGGTGTTTCAGTGTGTGTGGAAGGGGTTTCAGTGTGTGGGGAAGGGGTTTCAGTGTGTGCGGAAGGGGTTTCAGTGTGTGGGGAAGGTGTTTCAGTGTGTGCGGAAGGGGTTTCAGTGTGTGCGGAAGGTGTTTCAGTGTGTGGGCAAGGGGTTTCAGTGTGTGGGGAAGGTGTTTCATTGTGGGCAGAAGGGGTTTCAGTGTGTGGGGAAGGGGTTTCAGTTTGTTGGGATGTGTTTCACTGTGTGTGGAAGGGGTTTCTGTGTGCGGGGATGTGTTTCAGTGTGTGGGGAAGGTGTTTCAGTGTGTGGGGAAGGGTTTCACTGTGTGCAGACGGGGTTTCAGTGTGAGGTGAAGGGGTTTCAGTGTGTGGGGAAGGTGTTTCAGTATGGGCAGAAGGGGTTTCAGTGTGTGGGGAAGTGGTTTCAGTGTGTGGGGTAGGTGCTTCATTGTGTGCGGAAGGGGTTTCAGAGTGTGGGGAAGGGTTTCAGTGTGTGGGGAATGGGTTTCAGTGTGTGGGGAAGGGGTTTCAGTGTGTGGGGAAGGGTTTCACTGTGTGCAGAAGGTGTTTCAGTGTGCGGGGAAGGGGTTTCAGTGTGTGGGGATGGTGTTTCAGTGTGTGGGGATGTGTTTCATTGTGTGGGGAAGGAGTTTCAGTGTGTGGGGAAGGGGATTCAGAGTGTGCGGAAGGGGTTTCAGTGTGTGGGGAAGGTGTTTCCGTGTGTGCGGAAGGGGTTTCAGTGTGTGCGGAAGGTGTTTCAATGTGTGGGCGAGGGGTTTCAGTGTGTGGGGAAGGTCTTTCATTATGTGCAGAAGGGGTTTCAGTGTGTGGGTGAGGGGTTTCAGTGTGTGCGGAAGGTGTTTCAGTGTGTGGGGAAGGTGTTTCAGAGTGTGGGGAAGGGTTTCAGTGTGTGGGGAAGGGGTTTCAGTGTGTGGGGAAGGGGTTTCAGTGTGTGGGGAAGGGTTTCACTGTGTGCAGAAGGGGTGTCAGTGCGTGGGGAAGGGGTTTCAGTGTGTGGGGACGGTGTTTCAGTGTGTGGGGATGTGTTTCATTGTGTGGGGAAGGAGTTTCAGTGTGTGCGGAAGGGGTTTCAGTGTGTGCGGAAGGTGTTTCAATGTGTGGGCGAGGGGTTTCAGTGTGTGGGCAAGGTCTTTCATTATGTGCAGAAGGGGTTTCAGTGTGTGGGTAAGGGGTTTCAGTGTGTGGGGAAGGTGTTTCAGTGTGTGGGGAAGGTGTTTCAGTGTGTGGGGAAGGAGTTTCAGTGTGTGGAGACGAGTTTCACTGTGTGGGGAAGGGGTTTCAGTGTGTGGGGATGTGTTTAAGTGTGTGGGGAAGGTGTTTCAGTGTGTTTGGAAGGGGTTTCAGTGTGTGGGGAAGGGGTGTCAGTGTGTGGGGAAGGGGTTTCAGTGTGTGGGGAAGGTGTTTCAGTGTGTGCAGAACGGGTTTCAGTGTGTGCGGAAGTTGTTTCAATGTGTGGGCAAGGGGTTTCAGTGTGTGGGGAAGGTGTTTCATTGTGTGAGGAAGGTGTTTCAGTGTGTGGGGATGTGTTTCAGTGTGTGGGGAAGGGGTTTCAGTGTGTGGGGATGTGTTTCAGTGTGTGGGGATGTGTTTCAGTGTGTTGGGAAGGAGTTTCAGTGTGTGGGGAAGGGTTTCACTGTGTGCAGAAGGGGTTTCAGTGTGTGGGGAAGGTGTTTCAGTGTGTGTGGAAGTGGTTTCAATGTGTGGGAAAGGGGTTTCAGTGTGTGGGGAAGGGGTTTCAGTTTGTTGGGATGTGTTTCCCTGTGTGTGGAAGGGGTTTCTGTGTGTGGGGATGTGTTTCAGTGTGTGGGGAAGGTGTTTCAGTGTGTGGGGAAGGGTTTCACTGTGTGCGGACGGGGTTTCAGTGTGAGGTGAAGGGGTTTCAGTGTGTGGGGAAGGTGTTTCAGTATGGGCAGAAGGGGTTTCAGTGAGTGGGGAAGGGGTTTCAGTGTGTGCGGAAGGGGTTTCAGTGTGTGGGGAAGGAGTTTCAGTGTGTGGGGAAGGAGTTTCAGTGTGTGGGGAATGGTTTCTCTGTGTGCGGTAGGGGTTTCAGTGTGTGGGGAAGGGGTTTCAGTGCGTGGGGAAGGTGTTTCAGTGTGTGGGGATGTGTTTCAGTGTGTTCGGAAGGGCTTTCAGTGTGTGGGAATGTGTTTCAGTCTGTGGGGAATGGGTTTCAGTGTGTGGGGAAGGAGTTTCAGTGTGTGGGGAAGGGTTTCACTGTTTGCGGAAGGTGTTTCAGTGTGTGGGGAAGGGTTTCACGGTGTGCGGAAGGGGTTTCAGTGTGTGTGGAAGGGGTTTTAGTGTGTGGGGAAGGTGTTTCAGTGTGTGGGGATGTGTTTCAGAGTGTGGGCAAGGGGTTTCAGTGTGTGGGGATGTGTTTCAGAGTGTGGGGAAGGAGTTTCAGTGAGTGAGGAAGGGTTTCACTGTGTGCGGAAGGGGTTTCAGTGTGTGGGGAAGGTGTTTCAGTGTGTTTGGAAGGGGTTTCAGTGTGTGGGGAAGGTGTTTCAGTGTGTGCGGAAGGTGTTTCAGTGTGTGCGGAAGGTGTTTCAGTGTGTGGGCAAGGGGTTTCAGTGTGTGGGGAAGGGGTTTCAGTTTGTTGGGATGTGTTTCACTGTGTGTGGAAGGGGTTTCTGTGTGTGGGGATGTGTTTCAGTGTGTGGGGAAGGTGTTTCAGTGTGTGGGGAAGGGTTTCACTGTGTGCGGACGGGGTTTCAGTGTGAGGTGAAGGGGTTTCAGTGTGTGGGGAAGGTGTTTCAGCATGGGCAGAAGGGGTTTCAGTGTGTGGGGAAGTGGTTTCAGTGTGTTGGGTAGGTGTTTCATTGTGTGCGGAAGGGGTTTCAGAGTGTGGGGAAGGGTTTCAGTGTGTGGGGAATGGGTTGCAGTGCGTGGGGAAGGGGTTTCAGTGTGTGGGGAAGGGTTTCACTGTGTGCAGAAGGTGTTTCACTGTGCAGGGAAGGGGTTTCAGTGTGTGGGGACGGTGTTTCAGTGTGTGGGGATGTGTTTCATTGTGTGGGGAAGGAGTTTCAGTGTGTGGGGAAGGGGATTCAGTGTGTGCGGAAGGGGTTTCAGTGTGTGGGGAAGGTGTTTCCGTGTGTGCGGAAGGGGTTTCAGTGTGTGCGGAAGGTGTTTCAATGTGTGGGCGAGGGGTTTCAGTGTGTGGGGAAGGTCTTTCATTATGTGCAGAAGGGGTTTCAGTGTGTGGGTAAGGGGTTTCAGTGTGTGCGGAAGGTGTTTCAGTGTGTGTGGAAGATGTTTCAGAGTGTGGGGAAGGGTTTCAGTGTGTGGGGAAGGGGTTTCAGTGTGTGGGGAAGGGGTTTCAGTGTGAGGGGAAGGGTTTCACTGTGTGCAGAAGGGGTTTCAGTGTGTGAGGAAGGGGTTTCAGTGTGTGGGGACGGTGTTTCAGTGTGTGGGGATGTGTTTCATTGTGTGGGGAAGGAGTTTCAGTGTGTGCGGGAGGGGCTTCAGTGTGTGCGGAAGGTGTTTCAATGTGTGGGCGAGGGGTTTCAGTGTGTGGGGAAGGTCTTTCATTATGTGCAGAAGGGGTTTCAGTGTGTGGGTAAGGGGTTTCAGTGTGTGGGGAAGGTGTTTCAGTGTGTGGGGAAGGTGTTTCAGCGTGTGGGGAAGGGGTTTCAGTGTGTGGAGACGAGTTTCACTGTGTGGGGAAGGGGTTTCAGTGTGTGGGGATGTGTTTAAGTGTGTGGGGAAGGGGTTTCAGTGTGTGGGGATGTGTTTAAGTGTGTGCGGAAGGGGTTTCAGTGTGTGGGGATGTATTTCAGTGTGTGGGGAAGGTGTTTCAGTATGTGCAGAAGGGGTTTCAGTGTGTGAGGAAGGGGTTTTAGTGTGTGGGGAAGGTGTTTCAGTGTATGCGGAAGGGGTTTCAGAGTGTGGGGAAGGTTTTCAGTGTGTGGGGAAGAGGTTTCAGTGTGTGGGGTAGGGGTTTCAGTGTGTGGAGAAGGGTTTCACTGTGTGCAGAAGGGGTTTCAGTTTGTGGAGAAGGGGTTTCAGTGTGTGGGGATGGTGTTTCTGTGTGTGGGGATGTATTTCAGTGTGTGCGGATGGGTTTTCAGTGTGTGGGGATGTGTTTCAGTGTGTGGGGAAGGAGTTTCAGTGTGAGGGGAAGGGTTTCACTGTGTGCGGAAGGGGTTTCCGTGTGTGGGGAATGTGTTTCAGTCTGTGTGGAAGGGGTTTCAGTGTGTGGGGAAGGGTTTTCAGTGTGTGGGGAAGGGGTTTCAGTGTGTGGGGAAGGTGTTTCAGTGTATACGGAAGGGGTTTCAGAGTGTGGGGAAGGGTTTCAGTGTGTGGGGAAGGGGTTTCAGTGTGTGGGGAAGGGGTTTCAGTGTGTGGGCAAGGTCTTTCATTATGTGCAGAAGGGGTTTCAGTGTGTGGGTAAGGGGTTTCAGTGTGTGGGGAAGGTGTTTCAGTGTGTGGGGAAGGTGTTTCAGTGTGTGGGGAAGGAGTTTCAGTGTGTGGAGACGAGTTTCACTGTGTGGGGAAGGGGTTTCAGTGTGTGGGGATGTGTTTAAGTGTGTGGGGAAGGTGTTTCAGTGTGTTTGGAAGGGGTTTCAGTGTGTGGGGAAGGGGTGTCAGTGTGTGGGGAAGGGGTTTCAGTGTGTGGGGAAGGTGTTTCAGTGTGTGCAGAACGGGTTTCAGTGTGTGCGGAAGTTGTTTCAATGTGTGGGCAAGGGGTTTCAGTGTGTGGGGAAGGTGTTTCATTGTGTGAGGAAGGTGTTTCAGTGTGTGGGGATGTGTTTCAGTGTGTGGGGAAGGGGTTTCAGTGTGTGGGGATGTGTTTCAGTGTGTGGGGATGTGTTTCAGTGTGTTGGGAAGGAGTTTCAGTGTGTGGGGAAGGGTTTCACTGTGTGCAGAAGGGGTTTCAGTGTGTGGGGAAGGTGTATCAGTGTGTGTGGAAGTGGTTTCAATGTGTGGGAAAGGGGTTTCAGTGTGTGGGGAAGGGGTTTCAGTTTGTTGGGATGTGTTTCCCTGTGTGTGGATGGGGTTTCTGTGTGTGGGGATGTGTTTCAGTGTGTGGGGAATGTGTTTCAGTGTGTGGGGAAGGGTTTCACTGTGTGCGGACGGGGTTTCAGTGTGAGGTGAAGGGGTTTCAGTGTGTGGGGAAGGTGTTTCAGTATGGGCAGAAGGGGTTTCAGTGAGTGGGGAAGGGGTTTCAGTGTGTGCGGAAGGGGTTTCAGTGTGTGGGGAAGGAGTTTCAGTGTGTGGGGAAGGAGTTTCAGTGTGTTGGGAATGGTTTCTCTGTGTGCGGTAGGGGTTTCAGTGTGTGGGGAAGGGGTTTCAGTGCGTGGGGAAGGTGTTTCAGTGTGTGGGGATGTGTTTCAGTGTGTTCGGAAGGGCTTTCAGTGTGTGGGAATGTGTTTCAGTATGTGGGGAATGGGTTTCAGTGTGTGGGGAAGGAGTTTCAGTGTGTGGGGAAGGGTTTCACTGTTTGCGGAAGGTGTTTCAGTGTGTGGGGAAGGGTTTCACGGTGTGCGGAAGGGGTTTCAGTGTGTGCGGAAGGGGTTTCAGTGTGTGGGGAAGGTGTTTCAGTGTGTGGGGATGTGTTTCAGAGTGTGGGCAAGGGGTTTCAGTTTGTGGGGATGTGTTTCAGAGTGTGGGGAAGGAGTTTCAGTGTGTGAGGAAGGGTTTCACTGTGTGCGGAAGGGGTTTCAGTGTGTGGGGAAGGTGTTTCAGTGTGTGTGGAAGGTGTTTCAGTGTGTGGGGAAGGTGTTTCAGTGTGTGCGGAAGGTGTTTCAGTGTGTGCGGAAGGTGTTTCAGTGTGTGGGCAAGGGGTTTCAGTGTGTGGGGAAGGTGTTTCATTGTGGGCAGAAGGGGTTTCAGTGTGTGGGGAAGGGGTTTCAGTTTGTTGGGATGTGTTTCACTGTGTGTGGAAGGGGTTTCTGTGTGTGGGGATGTGTTTCAGTGTGTGGGGAAGGTGTTTCAGTGTGTGGGGAAGGGTTTCACTGTGTGCGGACGGGGTTTCAGTGTGAGGTGAAGGGGTTTCAGTGTGTGGGGAAGGTGTTTCAGCATGGGCAGAAGGGGTTTCAGTGTGTGGGGAAGTGGTTTCAGTGTGTGGGGTAGGTGTTTCATTGTGTGCGGAAGGCGTTTCAGAGTGTGGGGAAGGGTTTCAGTGTGTGGAGAATGGGTTGCAGTGTGTGTGGAAGGGGTTTCAGTGTGTGGGGAAGGGTTTCACTGTGTGCAGAAGGTGCTTCACTGTGCGGGGAAGGGGTTTCAGTGTGTGGGGACGGTGTTTCAGTGTGTGGGGATGTGTTTCATTGTGTGGGGAAGGAGTTTCAGTGTGTGGGGAAGGGGATTCAGTGTGTGCGGAAGGGGTTTCAGTGTGTGGGGAAGGGGTTTCAGTGTGTGCGGAAGGTGTTTCAATGTGTGGGCGAGGGGTTTCAGTGTGTGGGGAAGGTCTTTCATTATGTGCAGAAGGGGTTTCAGTGTGTGGGTAAGGGGTTTCAGTGTGTGCGGAAGGTGTTTCAGTGTGTGCGGAAGGTGTTTCAGAGTGTGGGGAAGGGTTTCAGTGTGTGGGGAAGGGGTTTCAGTGTGAGGGGAAGGGTTTCACTGTGTGCAGAAGGGTTTCAGTGTGTGAGGAAGGGGTTTCAGTGTGTGGGGACGGTGTTTCAGTGTGTGGGGATGTGTTTCATTGTGTGGGGAAGGAGTTTCAGTGTGTGAGGGAGGGGTTTCAGTGTGTGCGGAAGGTGTTTCAATGTGTGGGCGAGGGGTTTCAGTGTGTGGGGAAGGTCTTTCATTATGTGCAGAAGGGGTTTCAGTGTGTGGGTAAGGGGTTTCAGTGTGTGGGGAAGGTGTTTCAGTGTGTGGGGAAGGTGTTTCAGCGTGTGGGGAAGGGGTTCAGTGTGTGGAGACGAGTTTCACTGTGTGGGGAAAGGGTTTCAGTGTGTGGGGATGTGTTTAAGTGTGTGGGGAAGGTGTTTCAGTGTGTGGGGAAGGGTTTCACTGTGTGCGGAAGGGGTTTCAGTGTGTGGGGATGTATTTCAGTGTGTGGGGAAGGTGTTTCAGTATGTGCAGAAGGGGTTTCAGTGTGTGAGGAAGGGGTTTTAGTGTGTGGGGAAGGTGTTTCAGTGTATGCGGAAGGGGTTTCAGAGTGTGGGGAAGGGTTTCAGTGTGTGGGGAAGGGGTTTCAGTGTGTAGGGTAGTGGTTTCAGTGTGTGGAGAAGGGTTTCACTGTGTGCAGAAGGGGTTTCAGTTTGTGGAGAAGGGGTTTCAGTGTGTGGGGATGGTGTTTCTGTGTGTGGGGATGTATTTCAGTGTGTGCGGATGGGTTTTCAGTGTGTGGGGATGTGTTTAAGTGTGTTGGGAAGGAGTTTCAGTGTGAGGGGAAGGGTTTCACTGTGTGCGGAAGGGGTTTCCGTGTGTGGGGAATGTGTTTCAGTCTGTGTGGAAGGGGTTTCAGTGTGTGGGGAAGGGTTTTCAGTGTGTGGGGAAGGGGTTTCAGTGCGTGGGGAAGGTGTTTCAGTGTATACGGAAGGGGTTTCAGAGTGTGGGGAAGGGTTTCAGTGTGTGGGGAAGGGGTTTCAGTGTGTGGGGAAGGGGTTTCAGTGTGTGGGGAAGGGTTTCACTGTGTGCAGAAGGGGTTTCAGTGTGTGGGGAAGGGGTTTCAGTGTGTGGGGAAGGTGTTTCAGTGTGTGGGGATGTATTTCAGTGTGTGCGGATGGGTTTTCAGTGTGTGGGGATGTGTTTCAGTGTGTGGGGAAGGGGTTTCAGTGTGTGGGGAAGGTGTTTCAGTGTGTGCAGAAGGGGTTTCAGTGTGTGCGGAAGGAGTTTCAATGTGTGGGCGAGGGGTTTCAGTGTGTGGGGAAGGTCTTTCATTATGTGCAGAAGGGGGTTCAGTGTGTGGGTAAGGGGTTTCAGTGTGTGGGGAAGGTGTTTCAGTGTGTGGGGAAGGTGTTTCAGCGTGTGGGGAAGGGGTTTCAGTGTGTGGAGACGTGTTTCACCGAGTGGGGAAGGGGTTTCAGTGTGTGGGGAAGGGGTTTCAGTGTGTGGGGAAGGTGTTTCAGTGTGTGGGGTGTGTTTCAGAGTGTGGGCAAGGGGTTTCAGTTTGTGGGGATGTGTTTCAGAGTGTGGGGAAGGAGTTTCAGTGTGTGAGGAAGGGTTTCACTGTGTGCGGAAGGGGTTTCAGTGTGTGGGGAAGGTGTTTCAGTGTGTGGGGAAGGTGTTTCAGCGTGTGGGGAAGGGGTTTCAGTGTGTGGAGACGTGTTTCACCGAGTGGGGAAGGGGTTTCAGTGTGTGGGGATGTGTTTAAGTGTGTGGGGAAGGTGTTTCAGTGTGTGGGGAAGGGTTTCACTGTGTGCGGAAGGGGTTTCAGTGTGTGGGGAAGGGGTTTCAGTGTGTGGGGAAGGTGTTTCAGTATGTGCAGAAGGGGTTTCAGTGTGTGAGGAAGGGGTTTTAGTGTGTGGGGAAGGTGTTTCAGTGTATGCGGAAGGGGTTTCAGAGTGTGGGGAAGGGTTTCAGTGTGTGGGGAAGGGGTTTCAGTGTGTGGGGTAGGGGTTTCAGTGTGTGGAGAAGGGTTTCACTGTGTGCAGAAGGGGTTTCAGTGTGTGGAGAAGGGGTTTCAGTGTGTGGGGATGGTGTTTCTGTGTGTGGGGATGTATTTCAGTGTGTGCGGATGGGTTTTCAGTGTGTGGGGATGTGATTCAGTGTGTGGGGAAGGGGTTTCAGTGTGAGGGGAAGGGTTTCACTGTGTGCGGAAGGGGTTTCCGTGTGTGGGGAATGTGTTTCAGTCTGTGTGGAAGGGGTTTCAGTGTGTGGGGATGGGTTTTCAGTGTGTGGGGAAGGGGTTTCTGTGTGTGGGAAGGTGTTTCAGTGTATACGGAAGGGGTTTCAGAGTGTGGGGAAGGGTTTCAGTGTGTGGGGAAGGGGTTTCAGTGTGTGGGGAAGGGGTTTCAGTGTGTGGGGAAGGGTTTCACTGTGTGCAGAAGGGGTTTCAGTGTGTGGGGAAGGGGTTTCAGTGTGTGGGGAAGGTGTTTCAGTGTGTGGGGATGTATTTCAGTGTGTGCGGATGGGTTTTCAGTGTGTGGGGATGTTTTTCAGTGTGTGGGGAAGGGGTTTCAGTGTGTGGGGAAGGGGTTTCAGTGTGTGGGGAAGGTGTTTCAGTGTGTGCAGAAGGGGTTTCAGTGTGTGCGGAAGGTGTTTCAATGTGTGGGCAAGGGGTTTCAGTGTGTGGGGAAGGTGTTTCATTGTGCGGGGAAGGTGTTTCAGTGTGTGGGGTAATTGTTTCTGTGTGTGGGGAAGGGGTTTCAGTGTGTGGGGATGTGTTTTAGTGTGTGGGGAAGGTGTTTCTGTGTGTGGGGAAGGGTTTCACTGTGTGCGGAAGGGGTTTCAGTGTGTGGGGATGGTGTTTCAGTATGTGTGGAAGGGGTTTCAGTGTGTGGGGAAGGTGTTTCAGGTTGTGCGTAAGGGATATCGGAGTGTGGGGAAGGGTTTCAGTGTGTGGGGAAGGGGTTTCAGTGTGTGGGGAAGGTGTTTCAGTATGTGCGGAAGGGGTTTCAGTGTGTGGGGAAGGAGTTTCAGTGTGTGGGGAAGGGGTTTCAGTGTGTGGGGAATGGTTTCTCTGTGTGCGGTAGGGGTTTCAGTGTGTGGAGAAGGGGTTTCAGTGCGTGGGGAAGGTGTTTCAGTGTGTGGGGATGTGTTTCAGTGTGTTCGGAAGGGCTTTCAGTGTGTGGGAATGTGTTTCAGTATGTGGGGAATGGGTTTCAGTGTGTGGGGAAGGAGTTTCAGTGTGTGGGGAAGGGTTTCACTGTTTGCGGAAGGTGTTTCAGTGTGTGGGGAGGGGTTTCACGGTGTGCGGAAGGGGTTTCAGTGTGTGGGGAAGGGGTTTCAGTGTGTGGGGAAGGTGTTTCAGTGTGTGGGGATGTGTTTCAGAGTGTGGGCAAGGGGTTTCAGTTTGTGGGGATGTGTTTCAGAGTGTGGGGAAGGAGTTTCAGTGTGTGAGGAAGGGTTTCACTGTGTGCGGAAGGGGTTTCAGTGTGTGGGGAAGGTGTTTCAGTGTGTGTGGAAGGGGTTTCAGTGTGTGGGGAAGGGGTTTCAGTGTGTGCGGAAGGGGTTTCAGTGTGTGGGGCAGGTGTTTCAGTGTGTGCGGAAGGGGTTTCAGTGTGTGCGGAAGGTGTTTCAGTGTGTGGGCAAGGGGTTTCAGTGTGTGGGGAAGGTGTTTCATTGTGGGCAGAAGGGGTTTCAGTGTGTGGGGAAGGGGTTTCAGTTTGTTGGGATGTGTTTCACTGTGTGTGGAAGGGGTTTCTGTGTGTGGGGATGTGTTTCAGTGTGTGGGGAAGTTGTTTCAGTGTGTGGGGAAGGGTTTCACTGTGTGCGGACGGGGTTTCAGTGTGAGGTGAAGGGGTTTCAGTGTGTGGGGAAGGTGTTTCAGTATGGGCAGAAGGGGTTTCAGTGTGTGGGGAAGTGGTTTCAGTGTGTGGGGTAGGTGTTTCATTGTGTGCGGAAGGGGATTCAGAGTGTGGGGAAGGCTTTCAGTGTGTGGGGAATGGGTTTCAGTGTGTGGGGAAGGGGTTTCAGTGTGTGGGGAAGGGTTTCACTGTGTGCAGAAGGTGTTTCAGTGTGCGGGGAAGGGGTTTCAGTGTGTGGGGACGGTGTTTCAGTGTGTGGGGATGTGTTTCATTGTGTGGGGAAGGAGTTTCACTGTGTGGGGAAGGGGATTCAGTGTGTGCGGAAGGGGTTTCAGTGTGTGGGGAAGGTGTTTCCGTGTGTGCGGAAGGGGTTTCAGTGTGTGCGGAAGGTGTTTCAATGTGTGGGCGAGGGGTTTCAGTGTGTGGGGAAGGTCTTTCATTATGTGCAGAAGGGGTTTCAGTGTGTGGGTAAGGGGTTTCAGTGTGTGCGGAAGGTGTTTCAGTGTGTGGGGAAGGTGTTTCAGAGTGTGATAAGGGTTTCAGTGTGTGGGGAAGGGGTTTCAGTGTGTGGGGAAGGGGTTTCAGTGTGTGGGGAAGGGTTTCACTATGTGCAGAAGGGGTTTCAGTGTGTGAGGAAGGCGTTTCAGTGTGTGGGGACGGTGTTTCAGTGTGTGGGGATGTGTTTCATTGTGTGGGGAAGGAGTTTCAGTGTGTGCGGAAGGGGTTTCAGTGTGTGCGGAAGGTGTTTCAATGTGTGGGCGAGGGGTTTCAGTGTGTGGGGAAGGTCTTTCATTATGTGCAGAGGTGTTTCAGTGTGTGGGTAAGGGGTTTCAGTGTGTGCGGAAGGTGTTTCAGTGTGTGGGGAAGGTGTTTCAGTGTGTGGGGAAGGGAATTCAGTGTGTGGAGACGAGTTTCACTGTGTGGGGAAGGGGTTTCAGTGTGTGGGGATGTGTTTAATTGGGTGGGGAAGGTGTTTCAGTGTGTGGGGAAGGGTTTCACTGTGTGCGGAAGGGGTTTCAGTGTGTGGGGAAGGGGTTTCAGTGTGTGGGGAAGGTGTTTCAGTACGTGCAGAAGGGGTTTCAGTGTGTGAGGAAGGGGTTTTAGTGTGTGGGGAAGGGTTTCAGTGTGTGGGGAAGGGGTTTCAGTGTGTGGGGTAGGGGTTTCAGTGTGTGGAGAAGGGTTTCACTGTGTGCAGAAGGGGTTTCAGTGTGTGGAGAAGGGGTTTCAGTGTGTGGGGAAGGTGTTTCAGTGTGTGGGGATGTATTTCAGTGTGTGCGGATGGGTTTTCAGTGTGTGGGGATGTGTTTCAGTGTGTGGGGAAGGGGTTTCAGTGTGAGGGGAAGGGTTTCACTGTGTGCGGAAGGGGTTTCCGTGTGTGGGGAATGTGTTTCAGTGTGTGTGGAAGGGGTTTCAGTGTGTGGGGAAGGGTTTTCAGTGTGTGGGGAAGGGGTTTCAGTGTGTGGGGAAGGTGTTTCAGTGTATACGGAAGGGGTTTCAGAGTGTGGGGAAGGGTTTCAGTGTGTGGGGAAGGGGTTTCAGTGTGTGGGGAAGGGGTTTCAGTGTGTGGGGAAGGGTTTCACTGTGTGCAGAAGGGGTTGCAGTGTGTGGGGAAGGGGTTTCAGTGTGTGGGGAAGGTGTTTCAGTGTGTGGGGATGTATTTCAGTGTGTGCGGATGGGTTTTCAGTGTGTGGGGATGTGTTTCAGTGTGTGGGGAAGGGGTTTCAGTGTGTGGGGAAGGGGTTTCAGTGTGTGGGGAAGGTGTTTCAGTGTGTGCAGAAGGGGTTTCAGTGTGTGCGGAAGGTGTTTCAATGTGTGGGGAAGGTGTTTCAGTGTGTGCGGATGTATTTCAGTGTGTGCGGATGGGTTTTCAGTGTGTGGGGATGTGTTTCAGTGTGTGGGAAAGGGGTTTCAGTGTGAGGGGAAGGTGTTTCACTGTGTGCGGAAGGGGCTTCCGTGTGTGGGGAATGTGTTTCAGTGTGTGTGGAAGGGGTTTCAGTGTGTGGGGAAGGGTTTTCAGTGTGTGGGGAAGGGGTTTCAGTGTGTGGGGAAGGTGTTTCAGTGTATACGGAAGGGGTTTCAGAGTGTGGGGAAGGGTTTCAGTGTGTGGGGAAGGGGTTTCAGTGTGTGGGGAAGGGGTTTCCGTGTGTGGGGAAGGGTTTCACTGTGTGCAGAAGGGGTTTCAGTGTGTGGGGAAGGGGTTTCAGTGTGTGGGGAAGGTGTTTCATTGTGTGGGGATGTATTTCAGTGTGTGCGGATGGGTTTTCAGTGTGTGGGGATGTGTTTCAGTGTGTGGGGAAGGGGTTTCAGTGTGTGGGGAAGGTGTTTCAGTGTGTGCAGAAGGGGTTTCAGTGTGTGCGGAAGGTGTTTCAATGTGTGGGCGAGGGGTTTCAGTGTGTGGGGAAGGTCTTTCAGTGTGTGGGAATGTGTTTCAGTATGTGGGGAATGGGTTTCAGTGTGTGGGGAAGGAGTTTCAGTGTGTGGGGAAGGGTTTCACTGTTTGCGGAAGGTGTTTCAGTGTGTGGGGAAGGGTTTCACGGTGTGCGGAAGGGGTTTCAGTGTGTGGGGAAGGGGTTTCAGTGTGTGGGGAAGGTGTTTCAGTGTGTGGGGATGTGTTTCAGAGTGTGGGCAAGGGGTTTCAGTTTGTGGGGATGTGTTTCAGAGTGTGGGGAAGGAGTTTCAGTGTGTGAGGAAGGGTTTCACTGTGTGCGGAAGGGGTTTCTGTGTGTGGGGAAGGTGTTTCAGTGTGTGTGGAAGGGGTTTCAGTGTGTGGGGAAGGGGTTTCAGTGTGTGCGGAAGGGGTTTCAGTGTGTGGGGAAGGTGTTTCAGTGTGTGCGGAAGGGATTTCAGTGTGTGCGGAAGGTGTTTCAGTGTGTGGGCAAGGGGTTTCAGTGTGTGGGGAAGGTGTTTCATTGTGGGCAGAAGGGGTTTCAGTGTGTGGGGAAGGGGTTTCAGTTTGTTGGGATGTGTTTCACTGTGTGTGGAAGGGGTTTCTGTGTGTGGGGATGTGTTTCAGTGTGTGGGGAAGGTGTTTCAGTGTGTGGGGAAGGGTTTCACTGTGTGCGGACGGGGTTTCAGTGTGAGGTGAAGGGGTTTCAGTGTGTGGGGAAGGTGTTTCAGTATGGGCAGAAGGGGTTTCAGTGTGTGGGGAAGTGGTTTCAGTGTGTGGGGTAGGTGTTTCATTGTGTGTGGAAGGGGTTTCAGAATGTGGGGAAGGGTTTCAGTGTGTGGGGAATGGGTTTCAGTGTGTGGGGAAGGGGGTTCAGTGTGTGGGGAAGGGTTTCACTGTGTGCAGAAGGTGTTTCAGTGTGCGGGGAAGGGGTTTCAGTGTGTGGGGACGGTGTTTCAGTGTGTGGGGATGTGTTTCATTGTGTTGTGAAGGAGTTTCACTGTGTGGGGAAGGGGATTCAGTGTGTGCGGAAGGGGTTTCAGTGTGTGGGGAAGGTGTTTCCGTGTGTGCGGACGGGGTTTCAGTGTGTGCGGAAGGTGTTTCAATGTGTGGGCGAGGGGTTTCAGTGTGTGGGGAAGGTCTTTCATTATGTGCAGAAGGGGTTTCAGTGTGTGGGTAAGGGGTTTCAGTGTGTGCGGAAGGTGTTTCAGTGTGTGGGGAAGGTGTTTCAGAGTGTGGGGAAGGGTTTCAGTGTGTGGGGAAGGGGTTTCAGTGTGTGGGGAAGGGGTTTCAGTGTGTGGGGAAGGGTTTCACTATGTGCAGAAGGGGTTTCAGTGTGTGAGGAAGGGGTTTCAGTGTGTGGGGACGGTGTTTCAGTGTGTGGGGATGTGTTTCATTGCGTGGGGAAGGAGTTTCAGTGTGTGCGGAAGGGGTTTCAGTGTGTGCGGAAGGTGTTTCAATGTGTGGGCGAGGGGTTTCTGTGTGTGGGGAAGGTCTTTCATTATGTGCAGAGGTGTTTCAGTGTGTGGGTAA
Organism: Heterodontus francisci; assembly: GCF_036365525.1. Taxonomy (NCBI): domain Eukaryota; kingdom Metazoa; phylum Chordata; class Chondrichthyes; order Heterodontiformes; family Heterodontidae; genus Heterodontus; species Heterodontus francisci. The sequence goes on from NW_027141591.1 coordinate 463,346, forward strand.
GGGGTTTCAGTGTGTGCGGAAGGTGTTTCAGTGTGTGGGGAAGGTGTTTCAGTGTGTGGGGAAGGGGTTTCAGTGTGTGGAGACGAGTTTCACTGTGTGGGGAAGGGGTTTCAGTGTGTGGGGATGTGTTTAAGTGTGTGGGGAAGGTGTTTCAGTGTGTGGGGAAGGGTTTCACTGTGTGCGGAAGGGGTTTCAGTGTGTGGGGAAGGGGTTTCAGTGTGTGGGGAAGGTGTTTCAGTATGTGCAGAAGGGGTTTCAGTGTGTGAGGAAGGGGTTTTAGTGTGTGCGGAAGGGTTTCAGTGTGTGGGGAAGGGGTTTCAGTGTGTGGGGTAGGGGTTTCAGTGTGTGGAGAAGGGTTTCACTGTGTGCAGAAGGGGTTTCAGTGTGTGGAGAAGGGGTTTCAGTGTGTGGGGAAGGTGTTTCAGTGTGTGGGGATGTATTTCAGTGTGTGCGGATGGGTTTTCAGTGTGTGGGGATGTGTTTCAGTGTGTGGGGAAGGGGTTTCAGTGTGAGGGGAAGGGTTTCACTGTGTGCGGAAGGGGTTTCTGTGTGTGGGGAATGTGTTTCAGTGTGTGTGGAAGGGGTTTCAGTGTGTGGGGAAGGGTTTTCAGTGTGTGGGGAAGGGGTTTCAGTGCGTGGGGAAGGTGTTTCAGTGTATACGGAAGGGGTTTCAGAGTGTGTGGAAGGGTTTCAGTGTGTGGGGAAGGGGTTTCAGTGTGTGGGGAAGGGGTTTCAGTGTGTGGGGAAGGGTTTCACTGTGTGCAGAAGGGGTTGCAGTGTGTGGGGAAGGGGTTTCAGTGTGTGGGGAAGGTGTTTCAGTGTGTGGGGATGTATTTCAGTGTGTGCGGATGGGTTTTCAGTGTGTGGGGATGTGTTTCAGTGTGTGGGGAAGGGGTTTCAGTGTGTGGGGAAGGGGTTTCAGTGTGTGGGGAAGGTGTTTCAGTGTGTGCAGAAGGGGTTTCAGTGTGTGCGGAAGGTGTTTCAATGTGTGGGGAAGGTGTTTCAGTGTGTGGGGATGTATTTCAGTGTGTGCGGATGGGTTTTCAGTGTGTGGGGATGTGTTTCAGTGTGTGGGGAAGGGGTTTCAGTGTGAGGGGAAGGGTTTCACTGTGTGCGGAAGGGGTTTCCGTGTGTGGGGAATGTGTTTCAGTGTGTGTGGAAGGGGTTTCAGTGTGTGGGGAAGGGTTTTCAGTGTGTGGGGAAGGGGTTTCAGTGTGTGGGGAAGGTGTTTCAGTGTATACGGAAGGGGTTTCAGAGTGTGGGGAAGGGTTTCAGTGTGTGGGGAAGGGGTTTCAGTGTGTGGGCAAGGGGTTGCAGTGTGTGGGGAAGGGTTTCACTGTGTGCAGAAGGGGTTTCAGTGTGTGGGGAAGGGGTTTCAGTGTGTGGGGAAGGTGTTTCAGTGTGTGGGGATGTATTTCAGTGTGTGCGGATGGGTTTTCAGTGTGTGGGGATGTGTTTCAGTGTGTGGGGAAGGGGTTTCAGTGTGTGGGGAAGGGGTTTCAGTGTGTGGGGAAGGTGTTTCAGTGTGTGCAGAAGGGGTTTCAGTGTGTGCGGAAGGTGTTTCAATGTGTGGGCAAGGGGTTTCAGTGTGTGGGGAAGGTGTTTCATTGTGCGGGGAAGGTGTTTCAGTGTGTGGGGTAAGTGTTTCTGTGTGTGGGGAAGGGGTTTCAGTGTGTGGGGATGTGTTTTAGTGTGTGGGGAAGGTGTTTCTGTGTGTGGGTAAGGGTTTCACTGTGTGCGGAAGGGGTTTCAGTGTGTGGGGATGGTGTTTCAGTATGTGCGGAAGGGGTTTCAGTGTGTGGGGAAGGAGTTTCAGTGTGTGGGGAACGTGTTTCAGGTTGTGCGTAAGGGATATCGGAGTGTGGGGAAGGGTTTCAGTGTGTGGGGAAGGGGTTTCAGTGTGTGGGGAAGGTGTTTCAGTATGTGCGGAAGGGGATTCAGTGTGTGGGGAAGGAGTTTCAGTGTGTGGGGAAGGGGTTTCAGTGTGTGGGGAATGGTTTCTCTGTGTGCGGTAGGGGTTTCAGTGTGTGGGGAAGGGGTTTCAGTGCGTGGGGAAGGTGTTTCAGTGTGTGGGGATGTGTTTCAGTGTGTTCGGAAGGGCTTTCAGTGTGTGGGAATGTGTTTCAGTATGTGGGGAATGGGTTTCAGTGTGTGGGGAAGGAGATTCAGTGTGTGGGGAAGGGTTTCACTGTTTGCGGAAGGTGTTTCAGTGTGTGGGGAGGGGTTTCACGGTGTGCGGAAGGGGTTACAGTGTGTGGGGAAGGGGTTTCAGTGTGTGGGGAAGGTGTTTCAGTGTGTGGGGATGTGTTTCAGAGTGTGGGCAAGGGGTTTCAGTTTGTGGGATGTGTTTCAGAGTGTGGGGAAGGAGTTTCAGTGTGTGAGGAAGGGTTTCACTGTGTGCGGAAGGGGTTTCAGTGTGTGGGGAAGGTGTTTCAGTGTATACGGAAGGGGTTTCAGAGTGTGGGGAAGGGTTTCAGTGTGTGGGGAAGGGGTTTCAGTGAGTGGGGAAGGGGTTTCAGTGTGTGGGGAAGAGTTTCACTGTGTGCAGAAGGGGTTTCAGTGTGTGGGGAAGGGGTTTCAGTGTGTGGGGAAGGTGTTTCAGTGTGTGGGGATGTATTTCAGTGTGTGCGGATGGGTTTTCAGTGTGTGGGGAAGGGGTTTCAGTGTGTGGGGAAGGTGTTTCAGTGTGTGCAGAAGGGGTTTCAGTGTGTGCGGAAGGTGTTTCAATGTGTGGGCAAGGGGTTTCAGTGTGTGGGGAAGGTGTTTCATTGTGCGGGGAAGGTGTTTCAGTGTGTGGGGTAATTGTTTCTGTGTGTGGGGAAGGGGTTTCAGTGTGTGGGGATGTGTTTTAGTGTGTGGGGAAGGTGTTTCTGTGTGTGGGGAAGGGTTTCACTGTGTGCGGAAGGGGTTTCAGTGTGTGGGGATGGTGTTTCAGTATGTGTGGAAGGGGTTTCAGTGTGTGGGGAAGGAGTTTCAGTGTTTGGGGAAGGTGTTTCAGGTTGTGCGTAAGGGATATCAGAGTGTGGGGAAGGGTTTCAGTGTGTGGGGAAGGGGTTTCAGTGTGTGGGGAAGGTGTTTCAGTATGTGCGGAAGGGGTTTCAGTGTGTGGGGAAGGAGTTTCAGTGTGTGGGGAAGGGGTTTCAGTGTGTGGGGAATGGTTTCTCTGTGTGCGGTAGGGGTTTCAGTGAGTGGAGAAGGGGTTTCAGTGCGTGGGGAAGGTGTTTCAGTGTGTGGGGATGTGTTTCAGTGTGTTCGGAAGGGCTTTCAGTGTGTGGGAATGTGTTTCAGTATGTGGGGAATGGGTTTCAGTGTGTGGGGAAGGAGTTTCAGTGTGTGGGGAAGGGTTTCACTGTTTGCGAAGGTGTTTCAGTGTGTGGGGAAGGGTTTCACGGTGTGCGGAAGGGGTTTCAGTGTGTGGGGAAGGGGTTTCAGTGTGTGGGGAAGGTGTTTCAGTGTGTGGGGATGTGTTTCAGAGTGTGGGCAAGGGGTTTCAGTTTGTGGGGATGTGTTTCAGAGTGTGGGGAAGGAGTTTCAGTGTGTGAGGAAGGGTTTCACTGTGTGCGGAAGGGGTTTCAGTGTGTGGGGAAGGTGTTTCAGTGTGTGTGGAAGGGGTTTCAGTGTGTGGGGAAGAGGTTTCAGTGTGTGCGGAAGGGGTTTCAGTGTGTGGGGAAGGTGTTTCAGTGTGTGCGGAAGGGGTTTCAGTGTGTGCGGAAGGTGTTTCAGTGTGTGGGCAAGGGGTTTCAGTGTGTGGGGAAGGTGTTTCATTGTGGGCAGAAGGGGTTTCAGTGTGTGGGGAAGGGGTTTCAGTTTGTTGGGATGTGTTTCACTGTGTGTGGAAGGGGTTTCTGTGTGTGGGGATGTGTTTCAGTGTGTGGGGGAGGTGTTTCAGTGTGTGGGGAAGGGTTTCACTGTGTGCGGACGGGGTTTCAGTGTGAGGTGAAGGGGTTTCAGTGTGTGGGGAAGGTGTTTCAGAATGGGCAGAACGGGTTTCAGTGTGTGGGGAAGTGGTTTCAGTGTGTGGGGTAGGTGTTTCATTGTGTGCGGAAGTGATTTCAGAGTGTGGGGAAGGGTTTCAGTGTGTGGGGAATGGGTTTCAGTGTGTGGGGAAGGGGTTTCAGTGTGTGGGGAAGGGTTTCACTGTGTGCAGAAGGTGTTTCAGTGTGCGGGGAAGGGGTTTCAGTGTGTGGGGACGGTGTTTCAGTGTGTGGGGATGTGTTTCATTGTGTGGGGAAGGAGTTTCACTGTGTGGGGAAGGGGATTCAGTGTGTGCGGAAGGGGTTTCAGTGTGTGGGGAAGGTGTTTCCGTGTGTGCGGAAGGGGTTTCAGTGTGTGCGGAAGGTGTTTCAATGTGTGGGCGAGGGGTTTCAGTGTGTGGGGAAGGTCTTTCATTATGTGCAGAAGGGGTTTCAGTGTGTGGGTAAGGGGTTTCAGTGTGTGCGGAAGGTGTTTCAGTGTGTGGGGAAGGTGTTTCAGAGTGTGGGGAAGGGTTTCAGTGTGTGGGGAAGGGGTTTCAGTGTGTGAGGAAGGGGTTTCAGTGTGTGGGGAAGGGTTTCACTGTGTGCAGAAGGGGTTTCAGTGTGTGAGGAAGGGGTTTCAGTGTGTGGGGACGGTGTTTCAGTGTGTGGGGATGTGTTTCATTGTGTGGGGAAGGAGTTTCAGTGTGTGCGGAAGGGGTTTCAGTGTGTGCGGAAGGTGTTTCAATGTGTGGGCGAGGGGTTTCAGTGTGTGGGGAAGGTCTTTCAGTATGTGCAGAGGTGTTTCAGTGTGTGGGTAAGGGGTTTCAGTGTGTGCGGAAGGTGTTTCAGTGTGTGGGGAAGGTGTTTCAGTGTGTGGGGAAGGGGATTCAGTGTGTGGAGACGAGTTTCACTGTGTGGGGAAGGGGTTTCAGTGTGTGGGGATGTGTTTAAGTGTGTGGGGAAGGTGTTTCAGTGTGTGGGGAAGGGTTTCACTGTGTGCGGAAGGGGTTTCAGTGTGTGGGGAAGGGGTTTAAGTGTGTGGGGAAGGTGTTTCAGTATGTGCAGAAGGGGTTTCAGTGTGTGAGGAAGGGGTTTTAGTGTGTGGGGAAGGGTTTCAGTGTGTGGGGAAGGGGTTTCAGTGTGTGGAGAAGGGTTTCACTGTGTGCAGAAGGGGTTTCAGTGTGTGGAGAAGGGGTTTCAGTGTGTGGGGAAGTTGTTTCAGTGTGTGGGGATGTATTTCAGTGTGTGCGGATGGGTTTTCAGTGTGTGGGGATGTGTTTCAGTGTGTGGGGAAGGGGTTTCAGTGTGAGGGGAAGGGTTTCACTGTGTGCGGAAGGGGTTTCCGTGTGTGGGGAATGTGTTTCAGTGTGTGTGGAAGGGGTTTCAGTGTGTGGGGAAGGGTTTTCAGTGTGTGGGGAAGGGGTTTCAGTGTGTGGGGAAGGTGTTTCAGTGTATACGGAAGGGGTTTCAGAGTGTGGGGAAGGGTTTCAGTGTGTGGGGAAGGGGTTTCAGTGTGTGGGGAAGGTGTTTCAGTGTGTGGGGAAGGGTTTCACTGTGTGCAGAAGGGGTTGCAGTGTGTGGGGAAGGGGTTTCAGTGTGTGGGGAAGGTGTTTCAGTGTGTGGGGATGTATTTCAGTGTGTGCGGATGGGTTTTCAGTGTGTGGGGATGTGTTTCAGTGTGTGGGGAAGGGGTTTCAGTGTGTGGGGAAGGGGTTTCAGTGTGTGGGGAAGGTGTTTCAGTGTGTGCAGAAGGGGTTTCAGTGTGTGCGGAAGGTGTTTCAATGTGTGGGGAAGGTGTTTCAGTGTGTGGGGATGTATTTCAGTGTGTGCGGATGGGTTTTCAGTGTGTGGGGATGTGTTTCAGTGTGTGGGGAAGGGGTTTCAGTGTGAGGGGAAGGGTTTCACTGTGTGCGGAAGGGGTTTCCGTGTGTGGGGAATGTGTTTCAGTGTGTGTGGAAGGGGTTTCAGTGTGTGGGGAAGGGTTTTCAGTGTGTGGGGAAGGGGTTTCAGTGTGTGGGGAAGGTGTTTCAGTGTATACGGAAGGGGTTTCAGAGTGTGGGGAAGGGTTTCAGTGTGTGGGGAAGGGGTTTCAGTGTGTGGGGAAGGGGTTTCAGTGTGTGGGGAAGGGTTTCACTGTGTGCAGAAGGGGTTTCAGTGTGTGGGGAAGGGGTTTCAGTGTGTGGGGAAGGTGTTTCAGTGTGTGGGGATGTATTTCAGTGTGTGCGGATGGGTTTTCAGTGTGTGGGGATGTGTTTCAGTGTGTGGGGAAGGGGTTTCAGTGTGTGGGGAAGGGGTTTCAGTGTGTGGGGAAGGTGTTTCAGTGTGTGCAGAAGGGGTTTCAGTGTGTGCGGAAGGTGTTTCAATGTGTGGGCAAGGGGTTTCAGTGTGTGGGGAAGGTGTTTCATTGTGCGGGGAAGGTGTTTCAGTGTGTGGGGTAAGTGTTTCTGTGTGTGGGGAAGGGGTTTCAGTGTGTGGGGATGTGTTTTAGTGTGTGGGGATGGTGTGTCTGTGTGTGGGGAAGGGTTTCACTGTGTGCGGAAGGGGTTTCAGTGTGTGGGGATGGTGTTTCAGTATGTGCGGAAGGGGTTTCAGTGTGTGGGGAAGTAGTTTCAGTGTGTGGGGAAGGTGTTTCAGGTTGTGCGTAAGGGATATCGGAGTGTGGGGAAGGGTTTCAGTGTGTGGGGAAGGGGTTTCATGTGTGTGGGGAAGGTGTTTCAGTATGTGCGGAAGGGGATTCAGTGTGTGGGGAAGGAGTTTCAGTGTGTGGGGAAGGGGTTTCAGTGTGTGGGGAATGGTTTCTCTGTGTGCGGTAGGGGTTTCAGTATGTGGGGAAGCGGTTTCAGTGCGTGGACAAGGTGTTTCAGTGTGTGGGGATGTGTTTCAGTGTGTTCGGAAGGGCTTTCAGTGTGTGGGAATGTGTTTCAGTATGTGGGGAATGGGTTTCAGTGTGTGGGGAAGGAGTTTTCAGTGTGTGGGGAAGGGTTTCACTGTTTGCGGAAGGTGTTTCAGTGTGTGGGGAGGGGTTTCACGGTGTGCGGAAGTGGTTTCAGTGTGTGGGGAAGGGGTTTCAGTGTGTGGGGAAGGTGTTTCAGTGTGTGGGGATGTGTTTCAGAGTGTGGGCAAGGGGTTTCAGTTTGTGGGGATGTGTTTCAGTGTGTGTGGAAGGGGTTTCAGTGTGTGGGGAAGGGGTTTCAGTGTGTGCGGAAGGGGTTTCAGTGTGTGGGGAAGGTGTTTCAGTGTGTGCGGAAGGGGTTTCAGTGTTTGCGGAAGGTGTTTCAGTGTGTGGGCAAGGGGTTTCAGTGTGTGGGGAAGATGTTTCATTGTGGGCAGAAGGGGTTTCAGTGTGTGGGGAAGGGGTTTCAGTTTGTTGGGATGTGTTTCACTGTGTGTGGAAGGGGTTTCTGTGTGTGGGGATGTGTTTCAATGTGTGGGGAAGGTGTTTCAGTGTGTGGGGAAGGGTTTCACTGTGTGCGGACGGGGTTTCTGTGTGAGGTGAAGGTGTTTCAGTGTGTGGGGAAGGTGTTTCAGTATGGGCAGAAGGGGTTTCAGTGTGTGGGGAAGTGGTTTCAGTGTGTGGGGTAGGTGCTTCATTGTGTGCGGAAGGGGTTTCAGAGTGTGGGGAAGGGTTTCACTGTGTGCAGAAGGTGTTTCAGTGTGCGGGGAAGGGGTTTCAGTGTGTGGGGACAGTGTTTCAGTGTGTGGGGATGTGTTTCATTGTGTGGGGAAGGAGTTTCAGTGTGTGGGGAAGGGGATTCAGTGTGTGCGGAAGGGGTTTCAGTGTGTGGGGAAGGTGTTTCCGTGTGTGCGGAAGGGGTTTCAGTGTGTGCGGAAGGTGTTTCAATGTGTGGGCGAGGGGTTTCAGTGTGTGGGGAAGGTCTTTCATTATGTGCAGAAGGGGTTTCAGTGTGTGGGTAAGGGGTTTCAGTGTGTGCGGAAGGTGTTTCAGTGTGTGGGGAAGGTGTTTCAGAGTGTGGGGAAGGGTTTCAGTGTGTGGGGAAGGGGTTTCAGTGTGTGGGGAAGGGGTTTCAGTGTGTGGGGAAGGGTTTCACTGTGTGCAGAAGGGGTTTCAGTGTGTGAGGAAGGGGTTTCAGTGTGTGGGGATGGTGTTTCAGTGTGTGGGGATGTGTTTCATTGTGTGGGGAAGGAGTTTCAGTGTTTGCGGAAGGGGTTTCAGTGTGTGCGGAAGGTGTTTCAATGTGTGGGCGAGGGGTTTCAGTGTGTGGGGAAGGTCTTTCATTATGTGCAGAAGGGGTTTCAGTGTGTGGGTAAGGGGTTTCAGTGTGTGGGGAAGGTGTTTCAGTGTGTGGGGAAGGTGTTTCAGTGTGTGGGGAAGGGGTTTCAGTGTGTGGAGACGAGTTTCACTGTGTGGGGAAGGGGTTTCAGTGTGTGGGGATGTGTTTAAGTGTGTGGGGAAGGTGTTTCAGTGTGTGGGGAAGGGTTTCACTGTGTGCGGAAGGGGTTTCAGTGTGTGGGGAAGGGGTTTCAGTGTGTGGGGAAGGTGTTTCAGTATGTGCAGAAGGGGTTTCAGTGTATGAGGAAGGGGTTTTAGTGTGTGGGGAAGGTGTTTCAGTGTATGCGGAAGGGGTTTCAGAGTGTGGGGAAGGGGTTTCAGTGTGTGGGGCAGGGGTTTCAGTGTGTGGAGAAGGGTTTCACTGTGTGCAGAAGGGGTTTCAGTGTGTGGGGAAGGTGTTTCAGTGTGTGGGGATGTATTTCAGTGTGTGCGGATGGGTTTTCAGTGTGTGGGGATGTGTTTCAGTCGGTGGGGAAGGGGTTTCAGTGTGAGGGGAAGGGTTTCACTGTGTGCGGAAGGGGTTTCCGTGTGTGGGGAATGTGTTTCAGTGTGTGTGGAAGGGGTTTCAGTGTGTGGGGAAGGGTTTTCAGTGTGTGGGGAAGGGGTTTCAGTGTGTGGGTAAGGTGTTTCAGTGTATACGGAAGGGGTTTCAGAGTGTGGGGAAGGGTTTCAGTGTGTGGGGAAGGGGTTTCAGTGTGTGGGGAAGGGGTTTCAGTGTGTGGGGAAGGGTTTCACTGTGTGCAGAAGGGGTTTCAGTGTGTGGGGAGGGGATTTCAGTGTGTGGGGAAGGTGTTTCAGTGTGTGGGGATGTATTTCAGTGTGTGCGGATGGGTTTTCAGTGTGTGGGGATGTGTTTCAGTGTGTGGGGAAGGGGTTTTCAATGTGTGGGGAAGGGGTTTCAGTGTGTGGGGAAGGTGTTTCAGTGTGTGCAGAAGGGGTTTCAGTGTGTGCGGAAGGTGTTTCAATGTGTGGGCAAGGGGTTTCAGTGTGTGGGGATGGTGTTTCATTGTGCGGGGAAGGTGTTTCAGTGTGTGGGGTAAGTGTTTCTGTGTGTGGGGAAGGGGTTTCAGTCTGTGGGGATGTGTTTTAGTGTGTGGGGAAGGAGTTTCTGTGTGTGGGGAAGGGTTTCACTGTGTGCGGAAGGGGTTTCAGTGTGTGGGGATGGTGTTTCAGTATGTGCGGAAGGGGTTTCAGTGTGTGGGGAAGGAGTTTCAGTGTGTGGGGAAGGTGTTTCAGGTTGTGCGTAAGGGATATCGGAGTGTGGGGAAGGGTTTCAGTGTGTGGGGAAGGGGTTTCAGTGTGTGGGGAAGGTGTTTCAGTATGTGCGGAAGGGGTTTCAGTGTGTGGGGAAGGGGTTTCAGTGTGTGGGGAATGGTTTCTCTGTGTGCGGTAGGGGTTTCAGTGTGTGGAGAAGGGGTTTCAGTGCGTGGGGAATGTGTTTCAGTGTGTGGGGATGTGTTTCAGTGTGTTCGCAAGGGCTTTCAGTGTGTGGGAATGCGTTTCAGTATGTGGGGAATGGGTTTCAGTGTGTGGGGAAGGGGTTTCAGTGTGTGGGGAAGGGTTTCACTGTTTGCGGAAGGTGTTTCAGTGTGTGGGGAAGGGTTTCACGGTGTGCGGAATGGGTTTCAGTGTGTGGGGAAGGGGTTTCAGTTTGTGGGGAAGGTGTTTCAGTGTGTGGGGATGTGTTTCAGAGTGTGGGCAAGGGGTTTCAGTTTGTGGGGATGTGTTTCAGAGTGTGGGGAAGGAGTTTCAGTGTGTGAGGAAGGGTTTCACTGTGTGCGGAAGGGGTTTCAGTGTGTGGGGAAGGTGTTTCAGTGTGTGTGGAAGGGGTTTCAGTGTGTGGGGAAGGGGTTTCAGTGTGTGCGGAAGGGGTTTCAGTGTGTGGGGAAGGTGTTTCAGTGTGTGCGGAAGGGGTTTCAGTGTGTGTGGAAGGTGTTTCAGTGTGTGGGCAAGGGGTTTCAATGTGTGGGGAAGGTGTTTCATCAATGTGTGGGGAAGGTGTTTCATTGTGGGCAGAAGGGGTTTCAGTGTGTGGGGAAGGGGTTTCAGTTTGTTGGGATGTGTTTCACTGTGTGTGGAAGGGGTTTCTGTGTGTGGGGAAGGATTTCCCTGTGTGCGGACGGGGTTTCAGTGTGAGGTGAAGGGGTTTTCAGTGTGTGGGGAAGGTGTTTTCAGTATGGGCAGAAGGGGTTTCAGTGTGTGGGGAAGTGGTTTCAGTGTGAGGGGTAGGTGTTTCATTGTGTGCGGAAGGGGTTTCAGAGTGTGGGGAAGGGTTTTCAGTGTGTGGGGAATGGGTTTCAGTGTGTGGGGAAAGGGGTTTTCAGTGTGTGGGGAAGGGTTTCACTGTGTGCAGAAGGTGTTTTCAGTGTGTGGGGAATGGGTTTCAGAGTGTGGGGACGGTGTTTCAGTGTGTGGGGATGTGTTTCATTGTGTGGGGAAGGAGTTTCAGTGTGTGGGGGAAGGGGATCCAGTGTGTGCGGAAGGGGTTTCAGTGTGTGGGGAAGGTGTTTCCCGTGTGTGCGGAAGGGGTTTCAGTGTGTGCGGAAGGTGTTTCAATGTGTGGGCGAGGGGTTTCAGTGTGTGGGGAAGCTCTTTCATTATGTGCAGAAGGGGTTTTCAGTGTGTGGGTAAGGGGTTTCAGTGTGTGCGGAAGGTGTTTTCAGTGTGTGGGGAAGGTGTTTCAGTGTGTGGGGAAGGGGTTTCAGTGTGTGGAGATGAGTTTCACTGTGTGGGGAAGGGGTTTCAGTGTGTGGGGGATGTGTTTAAGTGTGTGGGGGAAGGTGTTTTCAGTGTGTGGGGAAGGGTTCTCACTGTGTGCGGTAGGGGGTTTCAGTGTGTGGGGAAGGGGTTTCAGTGTGTGGGGAAGGTGTTTCAGTATGTGCAGTAGGGGTTTCTGTGTGTGAGGAAGGGGTTTCAGTGTGTGGGGAAGGTGTTTCAGTGTATGCAGAAGGGGTTTCAGAGTGTGGGGAAGGGTTTCAGTGTGTGGGGAAGGGGTTTCATTGTGTGGGGAAGGGGTTTTAGTGTGTGGGGAAGGGTTTTCACTGTGTGCAGAAGGGGTTTCAGTGTGTGGGGAAGGGGTTTTCAGTGTGTGGGGAAGGTGTGTCAGTGTGTGGGGATGTATTTCAGTGTGTGCGGATGGGTTTTTCAGTGTGTGGGGATGTGTTTCAGTGTGTGGGGAAGGGGTTTCAGTGTGAGGGGAAGGGTTTCACTGTGTGCGGAAGGGGTTTCCGTGTGTGGGGGAATGTGTTTCAGTGTGTGTGGAAGGGATTTCAGTGTGTGGGGAAGGGTTTTTCAGTGTGTGGGGAAGGGGTTTTCAGTGTGTGGGGAAGGTGTTTCAGTGTGTGCAGAAGGGGTTTTCAGTATGTGCGGAGGGTGTTTCAATGTGTGGGCAAGGGGTTTCAGTGTGTGGGGATGTGTTTCAGTGTGTGGGGAAGAGGTTTCAGTGTGTGGAGATGTGTTTCAGTGTGTGGGGAAGGTGTTTCTGTGTGTGGGGAAGGGTTTCACTGTGTGCGGAAGGGGTTTCAGTGTGTGGGGGAAGGTGTTTCAGTATGTGCGGAAGGGGTTTCAGTGTGTGGGGAAGGAGTTTTCAATGTGTGGGGAAGGTGTTTCAGGGTGTGCGGAAGGGATATCGGAGTGTGGGGAAGGGTTTCAGTGTGTGGTGAAGGGGTTTCAGTGTGTGGGGAAGGGGTTTCAGTGTGTGGGGAAGGGTTTCTCTGTGTGCGGAAGGCGTTTCAGTGTGTGGGGAAGGGGTTTCAGTGCGTGGGGAAGGTGTTTCAGTGTGTGGCGATGTGTTTCAGTGTGTGGAGAAGGGGTTTCAGTGTGTGGGGATGTTTTTTCAGTATGTGGGGAAGGGGTTTTCAGTGTGTGGGGAAGGTGTTTCAGTGTGTGGGGAATGGTTTCACTGTGTCCGGAAGGTTGTTTCAGTGTGTGGGGAAGGGTTTCACGGTCTGCGGAAGGGGTTTCAGTGTGTGGGGGAAGGGGTTTCAGTGAGTGGGGAAGGTGTTTCAGTGTGTGGGGATGTGTTTTCAGTGTGTGGGGAAGGGGTTTCAGTTTGTGGGGATGTGTTTTCAGTGTGTGGGGAAGGGGTTTCAGTGTGTGGGGATGTGTTTTCAGTGTGTGGGGAAGGAGTTTCAGTGTGTGGGGAAGGGTTTCACTGTGTGCGGAAGGGGTTTCAGTGTGTGGGGAAGGTGTTTCAGTGTGTGTGGAAGGGGTTTTCATTGTGTGGGGAAGGGGTTTCAATGTGTGCGGAAGGGGTTTCAGTGTGTGGGGAAGGTGTTTCAGTGTGTGCGGAAGGGGTTTGCAGTGTGTGCAGAAGGTGTTTCAATGTGTTGCTAGGGGTTTCAGTGTGTGGGGAAGGTGTTTTCATTGTGGGCAGTAGGGGTTTCAGTGTGTGGGGAAGGGGTTTCAGTTTGTTGGGATGTGTTTCACTGTGTGTGGGAGGGGTTTCTGTTTGTGGGCATGTGTTTCAGTGTGTGGGGAAGGTGTTTCAGTATGTGGGGAAGGTTTTCCCTGGGTGCAGACGGGGTTTCAGTGTGAGGTGAAGGGGTTTCAGTGTGTGGGGAGGGTGTTTCAGTATGTGCAGAAGGGGTTTCAGTGTGTGGGTAAGGGGTTTCAGTGTGTGGGGTAGGTGTTTCAGTTTGTGCGTAAGGGGTTTCAGAGTGTGGGGAAGGGTTTCAGTGTGTGGGGAAGGGGTTTCAGTGTGTGGGGAAGGTGTTTCAGTGTGTGGGGAAGGGTTTCACTGTGTGCAGAAGGGGTTTCAGTGTGTGGGGAAGGGGTTTCAGTGTGTGGGGAAGGTGTTTCAGTGTGTGGGGATGTGTTTCATTGTGTGGGGAAGGGGTTTCAGTTTGTGGGGATGTGTTTCAGTGAGTGGGGGCAGGGGTTTCAGTGTGTTGGGATGTGTTTCAGTGTGTGGGGAAGGGGTTTCAGCGTGTGGGGAAGGTGTTTCAGTGTGTGCGGAAGGTGTTTCAATGTGTGGGCAAGGGGTTTCAGTGTGTGGGGAAGGTCTTTCATTATGTGCGGAAGGGGTTTCAGTGTGTGGGGAAGGTATTTCAGTGTGTGTGGAAGGGGTTTCAGTGTGTGGGGAAGGGGTTTCAGTGTGTGTGGAAGGGGTTTCAGTGTGTGGGGAAGGTGTTTCAGTGTGTGCGGAAGGGGTTTTCAGTGTGTGTGGAAGGTGTTTCAGTGTGTGGGCAAGGGGTTTCAGTGTGTGGGGAAGGTGTTTCATTGTGGGCAGAAGGGGTTTCAGTGTGTGGGGAAGGGGTTTCAGTTTGTTGGGATGTGTTTCACTGTGTGTGGAAGGGGTTTCTGTGTGTGGGGAAGGGTTTCACTGTGTGCAGAAAGTGTTTCAGTGTGTGGGGAAGGGGTTTCAGTGTGTGGGGACGGTGTTTCAGTGTGTGGGGATGTGTTTCATTGTGTGGGGAAGGAGTTTCAGTGTGTGGGGAAGGGGATCCAGTGTGTGCGGAAGGGGTTTCAGTGTGTGGGGAAGGTGTTTCCGTGTGTGCGGAAGGGGTTTCAGTGTGTGCGGAAGGTGTTTCAATGTGTGGGCGAGGGGTTTCAGTGTGTGGGGAAGGTCTTTCATTATGTGCAGAAGGGGTTTCAGTGTGTGGGTAAGGGGTTTCAGTGTGTGCGGAAGTTGTTTCAGTGTGTGGGGAAGGTGTTTTCACTGTGTGGGGAAGGGGTTTCAGTGTGTGGAGATGAGTTTCACTGTGTGGGGAAGGGGTTTCAGTGTGTGGGGAAGGTCTTTCATTATGTGCAGAAGGGGTTTCAGTGTGTGGGTAAGGGGTTTTCAGTGTGTGCGGAAGTTGTTTCAGTGTGTGGGGAAGGTGTTTCACTGTGTGGGGAAGGGGTTTCAGTGTGTGGAGATGAGTTTCACTGTGTGGGGAAGGGGTTTCAGTGTGTGGGGATGTGTTTAAGTGTGTGGGGAAGGTGTTTCAGTGTGTGGGGAAGGGTTCTCACTGTGTGCGGTAGGGGTTTTCAGTGTGTGGGGACGGGGTTTTCAGTGTGTGGGGAAGGTGTTTCAGTATGTGCAGTAGGGGTTTCTGTGTGTGAGGAAGGGGTTTTCAGTGTGTGGGGAAGGTGTTTCAGTGTATGCGGAAGTTGTTTCAGTGTGTGGGGAAGGTGTTTCACTGTGTGGGGAAGGGGTTTCAGTGTGTGGAGATGAGTTTTCACTGTGTGGGGAAGGGGTTTCAGTGTGTGGGGATGTGTTTAAGTGTGTGGGGAAGGGTTTCAGTGTGTGGGGAAGGGGTTTTCATTGTGTGGGGAAGGGGTTTTAGTGTGTGGGGAAGGGGTTTTCAGTGTGTGGGGAAGGTGTGTCAGTGTGTGGGGATGTATTTCAGTGTGTGCGGATGGGTTTTCAGTGTGTGGGGATGTGTTTCAGTGTGTGGGGAAGGGGATTCAGTGTGAGGGGAAGGGTTTCACTGTGTGCGGAAGGGGTTTTCCGTGTGTGGGGAATGTGTTTCAGTGTGTGTGGAAGGGATTTCAGTGTGTGGGGAAGGGTTTTCAGTGTGTGGGGAAGGGGTTTCAGTGTGTGGGGAAGGTGTTTCAGTGTGTGCAGAAGGGGTTTCAGTATGTGCGGAGGGTGTTTCAATGTGTGGGCAAGGGGTTTCAGTGTGTGGGGATGAGTTTCAGTGTGTGGGGAAGAGGTTTCAGTGTGTGGAGATGTGTTTCAGTGTGTGGGGAAGGTGTTTCTGTGTGTGGGGAAGGGTTTCACTGTGTGCGGAAGGGGTTTCAGTGTGTGGGGAAGGTGTTTCAGTATGTGCGGAAGGGGTTTTCAGTGTGTGGGGAAGGAGTTTCAATGTGTGGGGAAGGTGTTTCAGGGTGTGCGGAAGGGATATCGGAGTGTGGGGAAGGGTTTCAGTGTGTGGTGAAGGGGTTTTCAGTGTGTGGGGAAGGGGTTTCATTGTGTGGGGAAGGGGTTTCAGTGCGTGGGGAAGGTGTTTCAGTGTGTGGGGATGTGTTTCAGTGTGTGGAGAAGGGGTTTCAGTGTGTGGGGATGTGTTTCAGTATGTGGGGAAGGGGTTTCAGTGTGTGGGGAAGGTGTTTCAGTGTGTGGGGAAGGGTTTCACTGTCTCCGGAAGGTGTTTTCAGTGTGTGGGGAAGGGTTTCACGGTCTGCGGAAGGGGTTTCAGTGTGTGGGGAAGGGGTTTCAGTGAGTGGGGAAGGTGTTTCAGTGTGTGGGGATGTGTTTCAGTGTGTGGGGAAGGGGTTTCAGTTTGTGGGGATGTGTTTCAGTGTGTGGGGAAGGGGTTTCAGTGTGTGGGGATGTGTTTCAGTGTGTGGAGAAGGAGTTTCAGTGTGTGGGGAAGGGTTTCACTGTGTGCGGAAGGGGTTTCAGTGTGTGGGGAAGGTGTTTCAGTGTGTGTGGAAGTGGTTTCAGTGTGTGGGGAAGGGGTTTCAGTGTGTGCGGAAGGGGTTTCAGTGTGTGGGGAAGGTGTTTCAGTGTGTGCGGAAGGGGTTGCAGTGTGTGCAGAAGGTGTTTCAATGTGTTGCTAGGGGTTTCAGTGTGTGGGGAAGGTGTTTCATTGTGGGCAGTAGGGGTTTCAGTGTGTGGGGAAGGGGTTTCAGTTTGTTGGGATGTGTTTCACTGTGTGTGGGAGGGGTTTTCTGTGTGCGGGGATGTGTTTCAGTGTGTGGGGAAGGTGTTTCAGTATGTGGGGAAGGTTTTTCCCTGTGTGCAGACGGGGTTTCAGTGTGAGGTGAAGGGGTTTCAGTGTGTGGGGAAGGTGTTTCAGTCTGTGCAGAAGGGGTTTCAGTGTGTGGGTAAGGGGTTTCAGTGTGTGGGGTAGGTGTTTCAGTTTGTGCGTAAGGGGTTTCAGAGTGTGGGGAAGGGTTTTCAGTGTGTGGGGAAGGGGTTTCAGTGTGTGGGGAAGGTGTTTCAGTGTGTGGGGAAGGGTTTCACTGTGTGCAGAAGGGGTTTCAGTGTGTGGGGAAGGGGTTTCAGTGTGTGGGGAAGGTGTTTCAGTGTGTGGGGGGATGTGTTTCATTGTGTGGGGAAGGGGTTTCAGTTTGTGGGGATGTGTTTCAGTGAGTGGGGCAGGGGTTTCAGTGTGTTGGGATGTGTTTCAGTGTGTGGGGAAGGGGTTTCAGCGTGTGGGGAAGGTGTTTCAGTGTGTGCGGAAGGTGTTTCAATGTGTGGGCAAGGGGTTTCAGTTTGTGGGGAAGGTCTTTCATTATGTGCGGAAGGGGTTTCAGTGTGTGGGGAAGGGGTTCCAGTGTGTGCGGAAGGTGTTTCAATGTGTGGGCAAGGGGATTTCAGTGTGTGGGGATGGTGTTTCATTATGTGCGGAAGGGGATTCAGTGAGTGGGGAAGGGGTTTCAGTGTGTGGGGAAGTTGTTTCAGTGTGTGTGGAAGGGGTTTCAGTGTGTGGGGAAGGGGTCTCAGTGTGTGGGGATGTGTTTTAGTGTGTGGGGAAGGGGTTTCAGAGTGTGGGGATGTGTTTTCAATCTATGGGGAAGGTGTTTCAGTGTGTGGGGATGTGTTTTCAGTGTGTGGGGAAGGTGTTTCAGTGTGTGGGGAAGGGGTTTCAGTGTGTGGAGACGAGTTTCACTGTGTGGGGAAGGGGTTTCAGTGTGTGGGGATGTGTTTAAGTGTGTGGGGAAGGTGTTTCAGTGTGTGGGGAAGGTGTTTCAGTGTGTGGGGAAGGGGTTTTCAGTGTGTGGTGACGAGTTTCACTGTGTGGGGGAAGGGGTTTCAGTGTGTGGGGATGTGTTTAATTGAGTGGGGAAGGTGTTTTCAGTGTGTGGGGAAGGTTTTCCCTGTGTGCAGACGGGGTTTCAGTGTGAGGTGAAGGGGTTTCAGTGTGTGGGGAAGGTGTTTCAGTATGTGCAGAAGGGGTTTCAGTGTGTGGGTAAGGGGTTTCAGTGTGTGGGGTAGGTGTTTCAGTTTGTGCGGAAGGGGTTTCAGAGTGTGGGGAAGGGTTTCAGTGTGTGGGGAAGGGGTTTTCAGTGTGTGTGGAAGGTGTTTCAGTGTGTTGGGTAGGGTTTCACTGTGTGCAGAAGGGGTTTCAGTGTGTGGGGAAGGGGTTTCAGTGTGTGGGGACGGTGTTTCAGTGTGTGGGGATGTGTTTTCATTGTGTGGGGAAGGGGTTTTTCAGTTTGTGGGGATGTGTTTTCAGTGAGTGGGGCAGGGGTTTCAGTGTGTTGGGATGTGTTTCAGTGTGTGGGGAAGGGGTTTCAGCGTGTGGGGAAGGTGTTTCAGTGTGTGCGGAAGGTGTTTCAATGTGTGGGCAAGGGGTTTCAGTGTGTGGGGAAGGTCTTTCATTATGTGCGGAAGGGGTTTCAGTGTGTGGGGGAGGGGTTCCAGTGTGTGCGGAAGCTGTTTCAATGTGTGGGCAAGGGGTTTCAGTGTGTGGGGATGGTGTTTCATTATGTGTGGAAGGGGATTCAGTGTGTGGGGAAGGGGTTTCAGTGTGTGGGGAAGTTGTTTCAGTGTGTGGGGAAGGGGTTTCAGT
Source organism: Heterodontus francisci (assembly GCF_036365525.1). Classification (NCBI taxonomy): domain Eukaryota; kingdom Metazoa; phylum Chordata; class Chondrichthyes; order Heterodontiformes; family Heterodontidae; genus Heterodontus; species Heterodontus francisci. The sequence goes on from NW_027141591.1 coordinate 481,039, forward strand.
TTGTGGGGAAGGGGTCTCAGTGTGTGGGGATGTGTTTTAGTGTGTGGGGAAGGGGTTTCAGAGTGTGGGGATGTTTTTCAATCTATGGGGAAGGTGTTTCAGTGTGTGGGGATGTGTTTCAGTGTGTGGGGAAGGTGTTTCAGTGTGTGGGGAAGGGGTTTCAGTGTGTGGAGACGAGTTTTCACTGTGTGGGGAAGGGGTTTCAGTGTGTGGGGATGTGTTTAAGTGTGTGGGGAAGGTGTTTCAGTGTGTGGGGAAGGTGTTTTCAGTGTGTGGGGTAGGGGTTTCAGTGTGTGGAGACGAGTTTCACTGTGTGGGGAAGGTGTTTCAGTGTGTGGGGAAGGGTTTCACTGTGTGCGGAAGGTGTTTCAGCGTGTGGGGAAGGGGTTTCAGTGTGTGGGGAAGGTGTTTCAGTATGTGCAGAAGGGGTTTCAGTGTGTGAGGAAGGGGTTTTTAGTGTGTGGGGAAGGTGTTTCAGTGTATGCGGAAGGGGTTTCAGAGTGTGGGGAAGGGTTTCAGTGTGTGGGGAAGGGGTTTCAGTGTGTGGGGTAGGGGTTTCAGTGTGTGGAGAAGGGTTTAACTGTGTGCAGAAGGGGTTTCAGTGTGTGGGGAAGGTGTTTCAGTGTGTGGGGAAGGGGTTTCAGTGTGTGGGGATGTATTTCAGTGTGTGCGGATGGGTTTTCAGTGTGTGGGGATGTGTTTCACTGTGTGGGGAAGCGGTTTCAGTGTGTGGGGATGTGTTTAAGTGTGTGGGGAAGGTGTTTCAGTGTGTGGGGAAGGGTTCTCACTGTGTGCGGTAGGGGTTTCAGTGTGTGGGGAAGGGGTTTCAGTGTGTGGGGAAGGTGTTTCAGTATGTGCAGTAGGGGTTTCTGTGTGTGAGGAAGGGGTTTCAGTGTGTGGGGAAGGTGTTTCAGTGTAGCGGAAGGGGTTTCAGAGTGTGGGGAAGGGTTTCAGTGTGTGGGGAGGGGGTTTCATTGTGTGGGGAAGGGGTTTCAGTGTGTGGGGAAGGGTTTCACTGTGTGCAGAAGGGGTTTCAGTGTGTGGGGAAGGGGTTTCAGTGTGTGGGGAAGGTGTGTCAGTGTGTGGGGATGTATTTCAGTGTTTGCGGATGGGTTTTCAGTGTGTGGGGATGTGTTTCAGTGTGTGGGGAAGGGGTTTCAGTGTGAGGGGAAGGGTTTCACTGTGTGCGGAAGGGGTTTCCATGTGTGGGGAATGTGTTTCAGTGTGTGTGGAAGGGATTTCAGTGTGTGGGGAAGGGTTTTCAGTGTGTGGGGAAGGGGTTTCAGTGTGTGGGGAAGGTGTTTCAGTGTGTGCAGAAGGGGTTTCAGTATGTGCGGAGGGTGTTTCAATGTGTGGGCAAGGGGTTTCAGTGTGTGGGGATGTGTTTCAGTGTGTGGGGAAGAGGTTTCAGTGTGTAGAGATGTGTTTCAGTGTGTGGGGAAGGTGTTTCTGTGTGTGGGGAAGGGTTTCACTGTGTGCGGAAGGGGTTTCAGTGTGTGGGGAAGGTGTTTCACTATGTGCGGAAGGGGTTTCAGTGTGTGGGGAAGGAGTTTCAATGTGTGGGGAAGGTGTTTCAGGGTGTGCGGAAGGGATATCGGAGTGTGGGGAAGGGTTTCAGTGTGTGGTGAAGGGGTTTCAGTGTGTGGGGAAGGGGTTTCAGTGTGTGGGGAATGGTTTCTCTGTGTGCGGTAGGGGTTTCAGTGTGTGGAGAAGGGGTTTCAGTGCGTGGGGAATGTGTTTCAGTGTGTGGGGATGTGTTTCAGTGTGTTCGCAAGGGCTTTCAGTGTGTGGGAATGTGTTTCAGTATGTGGGGAATGGGTTTCAGTGTGTGGGGAAGGAGTTTCAGTGTGTGGGGAAGGGTTTCACTGTTTGCGGAAGGTGTTTCAGTGTGTGGGGAAGGGTTTCACGGTGTGCGGAAGGGGTTTCAGTGTGTGGGGAAGGGGTTTCAGTGTGTGGGGAAGGTGTTTCAGTGTGTGGGGATGTGTTTCAGAGTGTGGGCAAGGGGTTTCAGTTTGTGGGGATGTGTTTCAGAGTGTGGGGAAGGAGTTTCAGTGTGTGAGGAAGGGTTTCACTGTGTGCGGAAGGGGTTTCAGTGTGTGGGGAAGGTGTTTCAGTGTGTGTGGAAGGGGTTTCAGTGTGTGGGGAAGGGGTTTCAGTGTGTGCGGAAGTGGTTTCAGTGTGTGGGGAAGGTGTTTCAGTGTGTGCGGAAGGGGTTTCAGTGTGTGGGGAAGGTGTTTCAGTATGTGTGGAAGGGGTTTCAGTGTGTGGGGAAGGAGTTTCAATGTGTGGGGAAGGTGTTTCAGGGTGTGCGGAAGGGATATCGGAGTGTGGGGAAGGGTTTCAGTGTGTGGTGAAGGGGTTTCAGTGTGTGGGGAAGGGGTTTCAGTGTGTGGGGAATGGTTTCTCTGTGGGCGGTAGGGGTTTCAGTGTGTGGAGAAGGGGTTTCAGTGCGTGGGGAATGTGTTTCAGTGTGTGGGGATGTGTTTCAGTGTGTTCGCAAGGGCTTTCAGTGTGTGGGAATGTGTTTCAGTATGTGGGGAATGGGTTTCAGTGTGTGGGGAAGGAGTTTCAGTGTGTGGGGAAGGGTTTCACTGTTTGCGGAAGGTGTTTCAGTGTGTGGGGAAGGGTTTCACGGTGTGCGGAAGGGGTTTCAGTGTGTGGGGAAGGGGTTTCAGTGTGTGGGGAAGGTGTTTCAGTGTGTGGGGATGTGTTTCAGAGTGTGGGCAAGGGGTTTCAGTTTGTGGGGATGTGTTTCAGAGTGTGGGGAAGGAGTTTCAGTGTGTGAGGAAGGGTTTCACTGTGTGCGGAAGGGGTTTCAGTGTGTGGGGAAGGTGTTTCAGTGTGTGTGGAAGGGGTTTCAGTGTGTGGGGAAGGGGTTTCAGTGTGTGCGGAAGGGGTTTCAGTGTGTGGGGAAGGTGTTTCAGTGTGTGCGGAAGGGGTTTCAGTGTGTGTGGAAGGTGTTTCAGTGTGTGGGCAAGGGGTTTCAGTGTGTGGGGAAGGAGTTTCATTGTGGGCAGAAGGGGTTTCAGTGTGTGGGGAAGGGGTTTCAGTTTGTTGGGATGTGTTTCACTGTGTGTGGAAGGGGTTTCTGTGTGTGGGGAAGGATTTCCCTGTGTGCGGACGGGGTTTCAGTGTGAGTTGAAGGGGTTTCAGTGTGTGGGGAAGGTGTTTCAGTATGGGCAGAAGGGGTTTCAGTGTGTGGGGAAGTGGTTTCAGTGTGTGGGGTAGGTGTTTCATTGTGTGCGGAAGGGGTTTCAGAGTGTGGGGAAGGGTTTCAGTGTGTGGGGAATGGGTTTCAGTGTGTGGGGAAGGGGTTTCAGTGTGTGGGGAAGGGTTTCACTGTGTGCAGAAGGTGTTTCAGTGTGTGGGGAAGGGGTTTCAGTGTGTGGGGACGTTGTTTCAGTGTGTGGGGATGTGTTTCATTGTGTGGGGAAGGAGTTTCAGTGTGTGGGGAAGGGGATCCAGTGTGAGCGGAAGGTGTTTCAGTGTGTGGGGAAGGTGTTTCCGTGTGTGCGGAAGGGGTTTCAGTGTGTGCGGAAGGTGTTTCAATGTGTGGGCGAGGGGTTTCAGTGTGTGGGGAAGGTCTTTCATTATGTGCAGAAGGGGTTTCAGTGTGTGGGTAAGGGGTTTCAGTGTGTGCGGAAGCTGTTTCAGTGTGTGGGAAGGTGTTTCAGTGTGTGGGGAAGGGGTTTCAGTGTGTGGAGATGACTTTCACTGTGTGAAGAAGGGATTTCAGTGTGTGGGGATGTGTTTAAGTGTGTGGGGAAGGTGTTTCAGTGTGTGGGGAAGGGTTCTCACTGTGTGCGGTAGGGGTTTCAGTGTGTGGGGAAGGGGTTTCAGTGTGTGGGGAAGGTGTTTCAGTATGTGCAGTAGGGGTTTCTGTGTGTGAGGAAGGGGTTTCAGTGTGTGGGGAAGGTGTTTCAGTGTATGCGGAAGGGGTTTCAGAGTGTGGGGAAGGGTTTCAGTGTGTGGGGAGGGGGATTCATTGTGTGGGGAAGGGGTTTCAGTGTGTGGGGAAGGGTTTCACTGTGTGCAGAAGGGGTTTCAGTGTGTGGGGAAGGGGTTTCAGTGTGTGGGGAAGGTGTGTCAGTGTGTGGGGATGTATTTCAGTGTTTGCGGATGGGTTTTCAGTGTGTGGGGATGTGTTTCAGTATGTGGGGAAGGGGTTTCAGTGTGAGGGGAAGGGTTTCACTGTGTGCGGAAGGGGCTTCCGTGTGTGGGGAATGTGTTTCAGTGTGTGTGGAAGGGATTTCAGTGTGTGGGGAAGGGTTTTCAGTGTGTGGGGAAGGGGTTTCAGTGTGTGGGGAAGGTGTTTCAGTGTGTGCAGAAGGGGTTTCAGTATGTGCGGAGGGTGTTTCAATCTATGGGGAAGGTGTTTCAGTGTGTGGGGATGTGTTTCAGTGTGTGGGGAAGGTGTTTCAGTGTGTGGGGAAGGGGTTTCAGTGTGTGGAGACGAGTTTCACTGTGTGGGGAAGGGGTTTCAGTGTGTGGGGATGTGTTTAAGTGTGTGGGGAAGGTGTTTCAGTGTGTGGGGAAGGTGTTTCAGTGTGTGGGGAAGGGGTTTCAGTGTGTGGTGACGAGTTTCACTGTGTGGGGAAGGGGTTTCAGTGTGTGGGGATGTGTTTAATTGAGTGGGGAAGGTGTTTCAGTGTGTGGGGAAGGTTTTCCCTGTGTGCAGACGGGGTTTCAGTGTGAGGTGAAGGGGTTTCAGTGTGTGGGGAAGGTGTTTCAGTATGTGCAGAAGGGGTTTCAGTGTGTGGGTAAGGGGTTTCAGTGTGTGGGGTAGGTGTTTCAGTTTGTGCGGAAGGGGTTTCAGAGTGTGGGGAAGGGTTTCAGTGTGTGGGGAAGGGGTTTCAGTGTGTGTGGAAGGTGTTTCAGTGTGTTTGGGTAGGGTTTCACTGTGTGCAGAAGGGGGTTTCAGTGTGTGGGGAAGGGGTTTCAGTGTGTGGGGAAGGTGTTTCAGTGTGTGGGGATGTGTTTCATTGTGTGGGGAAGGGGTTTCAGTTTGTGGGGATGTGTTTCAGTGAGTGGGGCAGGGGTTTCAGTGTGTTGGGATGTGTTTCAGTGTGTGGGGAAGGGGTTTCAGCGTGTGGGGAAGGTGTTTCAGTGTGTGCGGAAGGTGTTTCAATGTGTGGGCAAGGGGTTTTCAGTGTGTGGGGAAGGTCTTTCATTATGTGCGGAAGGGGTTTCAGTGTGTGGGGGAGGGTTCCAGTGTGTGCGGAAGCTGTTTCAATGTGTGGGCAAGGGGTTTCAGTGTGTGGGGATGGTGTTTCATTATGTGTGGAAGGGGATTCAGTGTGTGGGGAAGGGGTTTCAGTGTGTGGGGAAGTTGTTTCAGTGTGTGGGGAAGGGGTTTCAGTTTGTGGGGAAGGGGTCTCAGTGTGTGGGGATGTGTTTTAGTGTGTGGGGAAGGGGTTTCAGAGTGTGGGGATGTTTTTCAATCTATGGGGAAGGTGTTTCAGTGTGTGGGGATGTGTTTCAGTGTGTGGGGAAGGTGTTTCAGTGTGTGGGGAAGGGGTTTCAGTGTGTGGAGACGAGTTTCACTGTGTGGGGAAGGGGTTTCAGTGTGTGGGGATGTGTTTAAGTGTGTGGGGAAGGTGTTTCAGTGTGTGGGGAAGGTGTTTCAGTGTGTGGGGTAGGGGTTTCAGTGTGTGGAGACGAGTTTCACTGTGTGGGGAAGGTGTTTCAGTGTGTGGGGAAGGGTTTCACTGTGTGCGGAAGGTGTTTCAGCGTGTGGGGAAGGGGTTTCAGTGTGTGGGGAAGGTGTTTCAGTATGTGCAGAAGGGGTTTCAGTGTGTGAGGAAGGGGTTTTAGTGTGTGGGGAAGGTGTTTCAGTGTATGCGGAAGGGGTTTCAGAGTGTGGGGAAGGGTTTCAGTGTGTGGGGAAGGGGTTTCAGTGTGTGGGGTAGGGGTTTCAGTGTGTGGAGAAGGGTTTAACTGTGTGCAGAAGGGGTTTCAGTGTGTGGGGAAGGTGTTTCAGTGTGTGGGAAGGGGTTTCAGTGTGTGGGGATGTATTTCAGTGTGTGCGGATGGGTTTTCAGTGTGTGGGGATGTGTTTCACTGTGTGGGGAAGCGGTTTCAGTGTGTGGGGATGTGTTTAAGTGTGTGGGGAAGGTGTTTCAGTGTGTGGGGAAGGGTTCTCACTGTGTGCGGTAGGGGTTTCAGTGTGTGGGGAAGGGGTTTCAGTGTGTGGGGAAGGTGTTTCAGTATGTGCAGTAGGGGTTTCTGTGTGTGAGGAAGGGGTTTCAGTGTGTGGGGAAGGTGTTTCAGTGTAGCGGAAGGGGTTTCAGAGTGTGGGGAAGGGTTTCAGTGTGTGGGGAGGGGGTTTCATTGTGTGGGGAAGGGGTTTCAGTGTGTGGGGAAGGGTTTCACTGTGTGCAGAAGGGGTTTCAGTGTGTGGGGAAGGGGTTTCAGTGTGTGGGGAAGGTGTGTCAGTGGGTGTGGGGATGTATTTCAGTGTTTGCGGATGGTTTTCAGTGTGTGGGGATGTGTTTCAGTGTGTGGGGAAGGGGTTTCAGTGTGAGGGGAAGGGTTTCACTGTGTGCGGAAGGGGTTTCCATGTGTGGGGAATGTGTTTCAGTGTGTGTGGAAGGGATTTCAGTGTGTGGGGAAGGGTTTTCAGTGTGTGGGGAAGGGGTTTCAGTGTGTGGGGAAGGTGTTTCAGTGTGTGCAGAAGGGGTTTCAGTATGTGCGGAGGGTGTTTCAATGTGTGGGCAAGGGGTTTCAGTGTGTGGGGATGTGTTTCAGTGTGTGGGGAAGAGGTTTCAGTGTGTAGAGATGTGTTTCAGTGTGTGGGGAAGGTGTTTCTGTGTGTGGGGAAGGGTTTCACTGTGTGCGGAAGGGGTTTCAGTGTGTGGGGAAGGTGTTTCACTATGTGCGGAAGGGGTTA